>NW_026267257.1:532100-537874 GCF_000697945.3 Frankliniella occidentalis | reverse complement strand
CATTACCTTTAGGCGTGTGCGCCTGGTAGGTAGGCAACCCACACAACACGCCCCAAGTCGGCCCCCCCCGCCGCGAAGCACTTCCGCGGCCCCTGCTTTTCAGTGAAAAACACACGAATAATCTACCCCTGCTCAATGAGGGACGAAGAATTAGATTAGTTTTGGAGGGTTCCTTCAGCTAAAGTCGGAATTCGTTTTGTTCTCACTGAAAACTGCGTAATAACTCATGTCGATCACTAGACGATCACGCGGTGCACATTGCAGTTTTTGTGGAATATTTTTTAAAAGAGCTCTGAGTAACAGAAATGGTCGGGCCACAGGCCCAATCATCGCTGCCGGCAATAGTGCGTCACTACGCAGTTTTCAGGGCTGCCGCTCAACAGTGTACAACAGTGCTACAACTAAGTTTCCGACTTGTCTTGGGATTTTCGCGTACTACGTATTCCAAGACACCAACGCAGCATTTTCATCTGAGTATTAAAGTACTTTTATATCACCGATGTCTTATCCAAAGCTTGTCGTTTCTGTACAATAACCATTGCTGTCCAATTTTTCCGAAAAGAATCGGAAAAAATCCGATTTTTTTCCACCGTTTTTATTTTTCCGGAAAACTTTGAACCCTAAACATTTGTCGTGTGTATACGACGCGAAGTCGTTCCAGACATTGTCGTATATTCACGACCCAAAATTTTTCCAGAACGAAATTGTTCCATGATTTAGAAGTGAGATTAATTAAAAGCACTTTCCAGTTTAGTCTGCTGACCTTTAAAATGAAACGAACTGTTTTGTTATGACACAAGAATATAGTAATAATACGGAATCCAAGTCATGGAGATTAACGTGGTCTTTGTCGTTACCCAACAACATATTCATCTTTAGAAAAGGAAAAAAACAATTCTTGTTAACCATAAACGGACCCGTAGTTAAGAAAATTTTCTATTTTATAGTTTTGAGCAAAAAATTTTGAATGTACAAGTTTGCGCCGCCTCATAGCGCCATATCACTCGTACAATCTGCTTTTGGACGCCATGTAGGCGTTTCATGCCTGCTCGCTGCATTGCTCGCGACGAGGGGTAAACAACTCTGAAATGGGTGTACGAATGCCTTGAAATAGTTCTGAAATGGCGTGAAATGTTCTTGAAATGGTTGAAATGGTTTTGAAATGGTTTAAATGGTTCATCTTGAAATTGCCTTGAAATGGTTGAAATGATCTTGAAATTGGTATGAAATGGTCTTGAAATTGATATGAAATGGTTGAAATGGTCTTGAAATGGTTTGGAAATGGTTGACATGGTTAGTCTTGAAATGGTTGAAATGGTCCTAAAATTGTTGAAATGTTTTGAAATCTGAAATGGTGGTGTACACCAAAATTAGTAGTTGTTTACCCCTCGGCTCGCGAGCAAGTTCTGAAAGGAAGCGAATGGAGCCGCGGGACGAGACAAGAAGAAACTCGATTGTGCCGTGACAGAAAATATAGAAGAACTTCGTGAAGCACCTACAAATTTTCAACCTAAGCAAACATGCACTTTTCGTTAAAATGCTTCTATATGTCGTAAATATGTCAAATAACACATATTTCGAAAACCACGCAAAAAGGGGGGGGGGAGCCAAAACCACCACAGATCCATGATACCACAGGGGGGAAGAGGGGAGGGGGATCAAAACATGCCGAAAACCCGTCACGTGGTTTGGGTGCGGCCCCTTAGTGGGTGGCAAAGAAAAATGTTCGGTAAATTACGGGAAACCTTTAAAACTTTGCCGTACAGTCAATTGCCCTAAATACGGACTAGCGTCCAGAATACGGACACTTTGCTGTTTTATACTTACTAGTAAAGCCCCTAAATCGAAAATGGGTATCCGGAATATAGCTGCCGAGGGTTCGCTGGAAAGGTTAGACCCTCTAGAATCTAGATTTGAAGAAATATTTCCGATATCTTGCATACTGCTCTCTCCAAAAAATGCCAAAGTTGCTGTTTAGGGCGCCAAAAAAAACGGTCAATTTTTATACTGCTTTGCAAGAATGTGAGGCTCTCAACGGCGGGTGATCGCAAACTTTAAGGTTGACATATTTGAAACTAGGACTCTTCACCTTCAAGATGACACAAGAAAATTTTGTTTATGTCACTTGTGTCAAGTTTGAGAAGTTATTTCCGAAAGTCTCCTAAACACGGACAGAGGATTTTACATGCAAAAGTGACTGCTGTCCGTATTTAGGGCACTTTAAACGACTTTAAAAACGATCTTTAAGCAATTCTGGCGGCTAAACTATACCAGATAAGAAAATTTCACCAGCAGGGTAAGGTCAATTTTTTTTCATGAAGTTTCTATTCCCCCCCAACAATTTTTCACTGTTCATAATTTTTAAAGGCTGTCCGTATTTAGAGCGCTTAGGCCCCTAAATACGGACACTCTTCTAGCGTGGCTCACTGGTACACCTTAAGTGATAAAAAACCGTTCAAGGTGTTGGTAGGTGTGTCTCGGTCCGAAGATTTTATAATCCCCGCCGATTTTCAATTTGGTCAAAACTACAGATTTTACAGGCCTTCCTCTCTAAAAATCGTCCGTATTTAGGGACAATGACTGTACTGAGAAACCATAAAAGTAACTAGAAAGAACTAAAAAGAAAGGTACAAGCCTAGATCCACTGATACCTACCTGGATACTGACTTTTCGATGCTTTCGCTCTTCTACCTAGGCACTGTACCTCAACCTCATCTAACTTCAACCTTCACCTACAACAGTTTACTTGCCTGGTGGGGAAACTGGCCTCTGTGGGCGTGGTGACCTCTAGTTATACGCTTATCAGAGCTGATTTCTGAAAATTTCTCGTTGTCATAGTCTTCCTCCTCGTCGATGCTCTGTGCATACAGAGAATATATCGAGGGTTTCCACAAAATACAAGCCACAGCGAAACTACTTATTGCAAAACTCAATTGTAAAACGACCTAATCCTAAACTAACAACAAAAATGACGTATCATACTATGGTTTAGGGTGATCTTGAGTCGTAATTTTACGGCTCTATTTGTTATGGAACAACATTTGTCGTGTGCATACGACCCGAAGTCGTTCCAGAACGACATTGACGTATATTCACGACCCAAAATTGTTCCAGAACGACAATGTTTCATGATTTAAAAATTAGATTAATTAAAGGAAATTTCCAGTTTAGTCTGCTGACCTTTAATAAAACGAAATCTATTGTTATGACAGGAGTATATCGTAATATTACGATGTCCTAATTATCTTTGTTGTCACCCAACAACATAGTCATCGTTTATTGAAAAAAAAAAACCATTCAATCGAAATTTAACAATCTTGTCGTACCAAAAAATGTCGTTAATCTACAATTATTTTTAACTGTGATGATTATTTTGCTTTTCCCATGACTGAAAAGCAGTTCAGCCGCGCGTTCCAAGACTCAAGCAGCTCCTGCTCCTATCTCGGGAGCGGTAAACTGCGTGACGTTCGGATCGTGCGTCTGAAATGCGTTAGTCTTGGATCGGGCGTCTGTACTGGGTGCCTTTCAGTATAAGGTATCGAACAACTGTTCATGAAAACTACAGGGGCCGATTAACGCGTCACCGTTAGAATTTTTCTTTTTCCATTAGCCGTATGGCAGCCCTACATCCAAACAACACCCAAGCCCAAGCAATTTCAATAAAATTTAGTGCAAAACCAAGCAAAAAATGAGAAATTTTTTTACTTAATGCTGATGTTTATCCGCCTTTACATTTTTGAGCAAATTTAGCTCTAAGATTGAAATTTTTATGAAAACCGCCGATCTGATTCACACCAACGATGGGCCACACAATTTCGTTTCTCTCTTTCAATCTGTTGCCGTTCCTGTTGTTTTAGGAAAAAAAAAGTTTGAATTCAAAATTGAAGAGGAGGACACAAGCTTACCACTAATGTTTTTTACATTCCCATTATTGAAAATGGTTTCTCAGTGGAGGGAAAAAAATTCTAACGCTGACGCGTTAACGGTCCCCATAGATTTTAATGTTAAAATTGGAATAACACTACAACGATTCATTATATTAGATACTGATGTTGATCAGATTAATACATTGCAAAATGCTTGCAAAGAATAGGTTCGTATTGCAAACTATTTTCTTTGCAGCTTGCAAAGAATTTTCAAGCATAGTAAAACGAACTAGTTCTTCGCAAGCTTACAAACTATTTCTTTGCAATGCAAACACATTGTTTGCAAGGATTCTGCAAGCTTGCAAAGAACTTCTTTGCAATACGAACTAATTCTTTGCAATACAAAGCTCACAAATTCTTTGCAACGTTGCAAAGAATATAGTTTGCAAGCATTTTACAGTGTAAAATCATCGACTAAAAATCTTTATATTTACTTACGGTGGTTAATTTCTTGTGCACTAAAAATTCTAAACAATTTGTTTATTAGAAATATTTCAAAGTTTAGTATGCTGATCGTTCGGCAAGCTAGCTTGCTCAAATGAACACCGTAATTATACTCACGACAAGGAACGAGAAACTTGTATTCTTAAATAAGGTAAAAACATAATATACATTATCAGTTATAGGTTGGCTGCATCAGTTTACCTCCGCCCCTTTTCAAATGAAATTATTACAAGGCGGAACTACAGTCCCAGCCAACAATCAAAGCCGTGGCTGGCGCTCAGCGGCCGCGTTCAAAACGGCATCTGTGTTTGCATCTTTCTACACGGCGGCACGATAGTATTATTTAAACGCCACCACCGAATCGACGCCAGGGCCAAATATTTTTTGGGTAGGATTGTACAAAGCAACAGGCGATCGATTCCATTGGTCGAACTTTCCCGCGCAAATTTGTGATTGGCCGAAATTTACCTGGCTCGACTCGTCCTGCTGCTCAGCTCGTCATTTCTATGGAAACGCGTGGATGCAAACTCAAATTTCTCAAATTTCACCAGACAAAATTGCATTTAACATGTCCCAAAAAATTGCAAATTTTCTGAAGTATTTTTTATTCAAATTTCATTTAATTCGTTCAGGCACGATCGGTTTTGCCATTAGGGGCCATCGACAAGAATAAAAAAAAACTTTCGGGCGAAAGCAATACACTGATAAACTAAGTGTTCAACTGCTCAACACTTGTACGTGTGCAACTGCAAGTTGAATACTTGCAAGTGTGCAACTCCGTATTCGTACACTTGCAAGTGTTAAACTCGGTAGGTGTGCACTTGCAAGTGTGCAACTCCTCGGTTGAACACTTCCTTAGATTGGACGCTTACTATGTAGGAAGTGCTCAACCGAGGAGTTGCACACTTGCAAGTATTCAACTTGCAGTTGCACACTTGCAAGTATTTGACTTGCGATTGCACACTTAGAAGTGTTGAGCAGTTGAACACTTAGTTTATCAGTGTAGGCACCCCTAATCGGGGGCCTAAAAATGGGTGTTCCTTCATTTTTAGCCCGCTCTTTTGCTTAAAAGCTATAGAAGCGGGCTAATGCCATCGCCCTTGTGTCTGTCTGTCTGTCTGTCCGTCTGTCCGTTCCCCAAGAAGGACGTGAGCGAGAGGTCTGAAAATTTCAGGGTATTATTCTTGTCACTTTTGGACAACGAAACGGTTGGTGCAAATCCTGGCAACCACCCCTGAGTGGGTCTGAGGGGGTAACAAAGAAATAGAGGTTGGTCCAAGAAGTGGAAAAAAAATATTTTTTTTATGGTCACCTAAAGGGTAACTCGTGAAAGTAGAGCCCTATGGGCGTAAATTTCGTCCGTTTGGCTCTATCTCTCACCGTTTAGGCGCTAAAGCGAGTTTT
>NW_026267257.1:527494-531549 GCF_000697945.3 Frankliniella occidentalis | reverse complement strand
TAATGTTTCCAAATTCATTTAGTTCTGTCTCTTCATAGTGAGGTTTTGAATTACCGCGCCGCGCGCGTTCCTCAGCCGAGACGGTCCGAGCCGAGCTCCGAGCCGCGCCGGAGGGAGGGGGAAGGGGAGGGGGCCTGCGTCGGCCTGCGTAGCTATGGGCTTTGGGGCACGGGCGGACGGTCGCACCACGCGCCCTACAGACTACTGGATGACGTCATGCCTTGTGCCTCTCAGCCTCAGCGCTCCGCACGAGAGTACAAGCAATGACACATCGTTAAGTAAAGTATTATTAATTTCAGTTATGTATGATGTATCATCTGCTAAAAACATTTATTTGTTGTTCGAACACGTTCGGAGTCATTCAGAGTATGCCTGGAAGTATATTCAACTTCTTCTAGGGCTAGTCTTGTGTATCTTTTCATAGGTGTGTTATTCATAAGCTAACATCAATAACTTAGAAGGGATTTGGCATAACTTGCATGTATTCTACAAACTGCGGCACACACAGCCAAAGATGTTCAGCGTATGAAAAGAATACTTCGTTTGTTGAGTTTTGATTACGAAGTAGACAGAAAAGATACCTGGCAAAAAGATGGTCCAAGCGAGACGTCACTCCAACGGGCCGAAGGCCCGTTTTCGGATAGAAGATGTATTACACCATGAAAATTCAGAAGGAACGGGCCGAAGGCCCGTCTCAAACGCCGCCGGCAGGCCAAGCTGGGCCCGCTCCCTGCCGAACCGAGTTGCCGGTGGAGCGAAGCGGAGCTGGCAACTTGGTTTGGCGGAAGAGCGGGCCCAGCTTGTTTACCCTCTACTCGATTCTGACCTAAAGTGCCCTCTGCGGAAACTTTGAAAAAAAAAATTGGTCTACCCTCACCCTTGAGAGGACGCGTTAGATTAATGACCGACTCGAAGATTCACACAACACGCACCGCGCTCATTCACTCAGTCGCTCACTCACCCACCTACACTGTGAGAAAAAACAACGGAAAATCAACGGGTGACAGCGGCAATTTTTTTCCGAACGTGTCCGTACCCTAAATTTAATTGTACGGTCGAAGCAAAATTGTTGTACCGGGTTGTTCTGTACCTCATTTTTAGGGTGCGGAGCACTCTGGAAACTTAGGGGTAGGACAGTCTCGCACCATTTGGTGCGACGTTAAAAACCTCACACCAAATGTTCCGAGGCAATCATACCTCACACCAACTGCTGCGAGATCCTCTGTGCCTCGCACAAATGAGTGTGAGATCAGTTTGGTCTCGCACCAATGATTCCCAGACGCTAACATTGTAATTAAGTTTGCGTGTAAAGAACCTAAAACATTTGTTATTCAAAGAACGCAAAATATTGCCGTCCCTTGTAGAGTGCTAATCAATGACGTTGTTTTCCAATGAAAAAATATGTAACACTTTTACGAGTCAATGTTAAGTTTCAATTCTGTTTTGAAAATTTAAATAAATTAAGATAGCATTTATCAAAAAGAAAAGCCGAGTGATAATGTTGCAACATAATTGTTCAATAGTACTGCCTACACCATATGGCAGAAAATACGGGGGAGGCCTATCACTCAAATGACAACTAAACAATAACCTATTACTTTATCAAATAACCAAAACAACAGCACCGCAGGGGCTGATGAGATGGTTTGTACTACTCACAATAGTGTAATAAGGCCACTTGGTAACTTTGCTGTTCTTTCTCAGAACCCAATACAAAAGCATCGGTTCCATCATTTAGCAGCCTAGGCTGGCATAGCCTATAGGCGGCTATACCCTAAATCCATCCAGTCCATGGACTGTGTTTTGATACAGTAAATTAGGTCCTGCCTCATGTGTGATTGCCAAATCGACGCAGACGACAAACAGCGACGACAAGGCACCACTGTCATAAACGAGAACATTTTAAAGTTAAAATAAATCCTCAATCAAACATATGGCACATTCGTTCTGCCATGTTTACTACTGGTCTGCCCGTTATCGCCTTTCTGAGTATCTGCAGAACTTATTGACACAATCAGAATCATCTTTACAGCTTTACAGTCATACCGCTAGAGGGCAGCACATACACTGCAAAACCTATCGACGTTTACTAACGACAGTTCGATGGAGTGCAAGTAATGCAGCAGATGCTATAGGCAGGGCAGTTTAGACGGTCCAAAGTAAGCATGCCGAAACGAATGTGCCATATATGTGATTAAGGATTTATTTTGACTTCAAATTGTTCTCGTTTATGACAGTGGTGTCAAACCATCTCATCAGCCCCTACGGTGCTGTTGTTTCGGTTATTTGATAAAGTAATAGGTAATTGTTTAGTTGTCATCTGAGTGATAGGCCTCCCCCGTATTTTCTGCCATATGGTGTAGGCAGTACTATTGAACAATTATGTTGCAACATTATCACTCGGCTTTTCTTTTTGATAAATGCTTGATCTTAATCCGTTTTATTATTTGAAATCCGAACTCTAGACGTGTAGACGTGTTCTTCGAGAACCTTTGTTCAGAACCCTATCACATGTGGGCTTGTTTGATCGGAAATTTCGCGGTAAATCCGATGGTGCTTTTGAAAATTAAATCTCAGAGCTCGTTTAGAAAATATCCCACAAAAACTGAAATGTGCACCGCACATCATCTAGTAGATAACATGCGTTATTACGCCGTTTTCAGTGCGGACTTTGTTGACGTGCTTGAAAACAGATCAGGCTTTGTCCTTAGGACGCGTCGTTCGGTTGATTGTAAATTTCACTGTCCAGTTGTTTCTAAAATGATGTGGTTGTCCACACCAAAAACGATTTACAACTCCAGTAAATACACAAATAGAATTTACTGACAACATTTCACAAATTTATGGTGGTTTTGGATATGCAAAATTACTTCCGATTTTTTACAGTGTGCCCAAACTCGTTATATTTGCTTCTTATCTATGGAGGTGACGAATGCCGACCAAATTTTGTCCTGACTGTCACATGCCGAAACTCCCTATACAAGCGTAAAATTTTGAAAAATACTACGGTTTTTTGCGGGAGGGGGGGTGGGGGGTGGGGGTTGTTCCTCTACTGCTTTTTGGCTCAAATTCAATATTTTTTTCATTATTTGCTCACCTAAAGCACCCTAGAAATTGACCCTCAGAAAAAAATACCACCGTCAGTCGTCAGCAACAACATAGATAAGAAACAAATATACCGAGTTGGGGCTAGATCGGGAATTTACACTTGCTTAAGTCCCATTGTTAGTCTCACTCAACTACTCACGCACACACACTCATTCACATTCACACTCATTACACCTTCGCGGCACAACAGTTTTGCATTTCTTGCCGTAGACAGTTGAGGTTAATCGGCTGGCTGCGCACGGTGCTGCTGTCAGCTGGTTTTTACGTCGCACCGTCATTTCATGTTAATTTCTGGGCAAAACCGCGCGTGACTGATGGACGTTTGGACGATTGTTTTCGTTTGCTCTTAGCATATTTCACCACCGTGCCGTTGACCTAAATTTCCGACAACTATGCCAACTCTCGGGGAATCTAAAAATTTTAGGTTCCGTGATCAACATTGCTGAGCCAGTGGTTCGAATTCTACAGTCCCGTTAACTTGCGTGACGGACAAAGTTTGGAAGCCATTTTCGACATGGTGGTAAAATTTGACAAAACTCTGAATTTCACAAACATGTGTCCCTGAGAAAAATCGTGATAATACTAGCTATGGGATTAGGGAAGACAACCACGTTGGCGTTGGATTTTTAAATGATCGCCGTGGTCAGGTATAAAATATTCCGTGGCGTGACGGATGGTGACGGACAGACACGTACGGAATCAGGGCCGTTTTCCTCATACAATTCATTTATTTTGGGCATGGTTTTGTGCATGAAAATTAAACTAAGTGGTATTGTATACCAAAAAACAAAAAACCAAAAATAGGAAATGAAAATTACATGTCTTTAAACAAACCATGTCATAGCCGTCGGACTCTCAAGAAGTTTGTTTTGTGAATGTTCTCAAAGTCCGTTCGAAATAATAAACCAGAATAGAGTGCGTTTGTCTGTCCAAATACAACTGATAAC
>NW_026267257.1:516954-517539 GCF_000697945.3 Frankliniella occidentalis | reverse complement strand
CACCATCTAGTCTGCAGTGCATGCGTGTACTGCGGGGTGGCCTACCTTGAATCTCGCAGGCGCCGAGCTCCCCTAATTTGCCGAATTAATTTGAGTTTAGCTCCTTTTCCCTCATTACCAGGGACAAGGAGTTTTCATCACTTCACACCTCTGCCAGGTAAGGACTGTTCAAAACTAATTTGAGACCTAAGGCAACACTATCAATATAGCCAATCTAGTATAAACTATATCAAGTTTCGTTGAATTGAGGAAGAATGACCTTCTTACTCATTTAATTCTAAATTGATGCGGCGTGCAGATTTTATGCAGTGACTACTTTCCCAAACGCTCCAATTCACATGTCTGCCCCCGTAAAAGTTGTGGATTTGGAAAAGAACTCTGTAATTTTTGGATGCTGTAGGAAGAAGTTGGCCAAGTAGAATAACTTATTCCAAATCACTACAAGAAAATTTCCAAGTTATAACTTAAACAATATATACCGTGAAAGGGAGTTCAGTAATAAGTTACGAAGCCCTCACATAGAGTGAATCGTCACCAGGAAATGAGACGATGGTAACTGCGCGAGGTTTGCAACTGCGCGAGGTC
>NW_026267257.1:516359-516904 GCF_000697945.3 Frankliniella occidentalis | reverse complement strand
CGCAAACTCAGGTAGGATAGGCCCATCGAAATCAGAACAAGGTATACCATTTTCTTAAATTCATTAGCTTTGTCTGGAGTCAATTTATGTTTAATGAAGTCCAATAAAATGGTGGGAGCATTGAAATTAAACTCTATGATACGATACATTATAGAACTTTCAATTAAATAAACTTCATCGACTCGTGATCCTTCAAATGCCTCGGAGTGATCTGATAAAAATGAATAAAAGAGCATCAAGTTATACTTGTCGTAGGAGAGAAGTTTAAATGTATTTTAAAATTAAATTAAATATAAGGGTATTTAATTTCACTTCAACCAGAGGCAATCCAATATAATTTCACCTTCAAAATTGATTGGAATGGAATGAAATGGGAGCTTTATGCTTCATATATGGCATTACACAAAAGGGTTAATTAAGTAGGGGCGAGGGCAGTGGGGATAGGAAGGGACAGAAGCAGACATGTTCTGTAGGTGAACTGCAGGACCGCATAAACTTAAGACCCCCCCCCATTAAGGATTTATTTTGACTTCAAATTGTTCTCG
>NW_026267257.1:508951-510108 GCF_000697945.3 Frankliniella occidentalis | reverse complement strand
TATGTGTTGATGTAGAATTCAGTAAAATCCACGCAGCTTCTTGTACAGAAGTTTCCTTTGCTCAAAGAGAACTTGAAACAAAACATTTTCAACAAAGTTTTGTCATCAACTTCTTTACCCTCGCGAAGTTTTTCTATTATTTCGTTGTATACATGACAATGACTGACTAGCTACTGTCTTAGTCAATAATAAGAAGCGCGACATTTAACCGAACTTAAATTATCTTAGATAAATTGACAGTCATTGTTAAATCCAAAAGCATTAAAACCAATTCCATTTAAGTAGAACCCCAGGAAATGTATACCGGCTCAAGCCATATTCTGGTAAAACGATAAGCTGGCCTTACTGTAGCACTATCAACAAGTTTTACGTCTTCGCAAAGGAAATGGAACTGAATACCAAAAGTTTCATGTAAGTTTTCATCTAAGACCTACTGCAACAAGTTCGCCAGCCAGCGCCGCAAGTACTCCGAGGCCAAACAACGCCCACATGCCAGTGGGCCCGTATCGCTGCGCGAGCAAAGTGTCAAACAGCAGCTGGCACGAACGTTCGAGAGGTTCGAGTGGCGCGGATACAGCCCGCTACCTTGTCAGAAACAAAATCCGTCAAGTCCACATTATTCGATGTGGCTTAAAAGGGCTTCGCGTGCTTGGTGTTGGCCTATGGACAAACAAACGCTGAGACACATAGACGTATCAAGATGCTCAAATTATGCAGATATACTCTGAAGTCGCCTATTGCGAACATACGCGTTGGGCTTTAGCGGGGTGGAACGGCGCGCCAAAGGTAATTTTTGCCCTACGGCTTTCATTCAAATTGGTTTGTTCTTAGAAAAATAAGGAGTACCGTATCCAATGATTCAGGTAAAAGCCAGCCCAGGACATAATAATTTCTACTACTTGGTTCACTTTGAGGAGGGAGTGCAGTTTACGGCCATAAGCGGAACTGGAGTCTGACATCCCCCCCCCCCCTCGGTCGCCAGCCAGAGCCCAGCGGCCAACAACGAGACGCAAGCTCATCTTCGGCCTACGAATTCCATTCAAATTTTGTTGACCTTAGAAAAACAGGGAGTCTGTAGTGAGCTCGAGTGAGTTACAAATTTGTCGCCATACGACACTAATTTTGCTACTTGTTCGGGTGAGAGGGAAGAAGGGTCA
>NW_026267257.1:506041-508901 GCF_000697945.3 Frankliniella occidentalis | reverse complement strand
CCCCCCCGGCCGCCAGCCAGAGCCCAGCGGCCAACAAGACGCAAGCTCATCTTCGGCCTACGAATTCCATTCAAATTTTGTTGATCTTAGAAAAACAGGGAGTATGTAGTGAGCGCGAGTGAGCTACATATTTGTCGCCGTACGACATTAATTTTACTACTCGTTCAGGTGAGAGGGAAGAAGGGTCACTTCATGGCGGTAAGCGGAACCCGACAACCGCCCGCACGGCGCTCGAGTAGTCATCAAAGACCCCACCCCCCACCCCATCCTGTCCCGCGCCGAGCCATGCACTGCCTCGCTCCTGGCCGGTGGATGCTGATGACTAAGCGGGCACGGGAAAATCTAGCCGGGAAACATCCTGTTGAGACCTAAAGCCTTTCGCGTTCGCGCTTAAGCGCACGCGAAGCCTAATGAATCGATTCTCTGCTCAGAGCCAAGTGCAGTCAACAGTAGTCAATTTGTAAACCAGTCATTGCTCACACTGGCTAAAAAACGCACTGTTAAAAGCCTATAGTGAATTCTACCGTCAGCTACAGCTACACTGTAAAAAAATTTCTATGGTAGATTTCCTATAAATGTATCTGCAGCATTTTACAGACACATGTACAGGAACTTTCCCATACAGGCGTGTGTTAATTCTACCATACGCAATAGTATTCTTACCATGCAAGTATAGGAATTTTCCCATACACCTGTGTAGGATATGTACTATTTGTGTGTGGCATTATCCCTACACATGGAAAAGAATTTTCCTACAACCGCTGCCCTATCAAAAAAGAAAAAGTGTTTGTTTTTTCCCCTTTCCCGCCGCTTTACCCGTTCCTTGTCGCCTTCCTACCGCCTAGGCATTTGTGCGTAAGTAAGCATTGTAATTATGAAATACCTTACTAGATGGAGAATAAAACGTAGGACTTACGTGCAAACCCGACACGCTGACCAGACCGCGGGGACTTGCTATGAGGCATGCCCCACCATCCCCGTGTCATCCCAGAGCCGCGCGCTCCCTCGCTGGGCCATTCCCAGAGGGCCAGCCTCGTGTCGGTGCGGTGCCGGGGCAGGCCCACGACATTGGGGATTTACTCCTAGATGTTTTGATGTCGAGTTTCAAATTTTACTGACTGCCCTGAAATTCTATTATCAGCAATCAAAATACTAGTAAACAAACACCCAGTGTGTCTAACCATGTGTGGTGTGGCGTCAGGCGCCAGAAGTAAGCTCACAAAATGACTGCGCAGACCAAGTTGTGTAAGGTAGAAGATATGCATATCCTTTTCCGTTTTTAAAATCCCGAACATAGTATAGGGAAGTTGTCATCATCTAGTAAATTTCCTATACATGTGAAGTAAAATATACCATACCAGACACGTATCGCGATTCCGCGGAATTTTCCCATACACGTATGGAGATTTTCCTACACACTTTATACTTTTCCCGTACACAACTCCCAAATGGGAAATTTCCTATACATTTATGGGAATTTTCACTGCCGATACGACTAGGAAATTTCTTATACATGCGTATGGTAATATTCCCAATATTTTTACAGTGTACAGTGAGGTGCTTGACATCTCGCCCCAGTTAACTCGAGTCAGCGAAATCGCTTCTGGTACAACCCACCCCGAAGCTTACTCCCCGATTTACGGGCCAGTTTCAGATGCAATTTTGGGCCAACACGCCCCAATCTACCAATTGTCAAAATCTTGCCTCATTTGATTTTAATGGCAATAATATCAGCTAAGACAATGTGAGGAAGGAGGACCGGCTTCCACGCTCTCATTGCCTTAGCGTTCGGGATTCCATGTAAGATGGCAGACCTGTGAAACGCAAGTGTTCGGGAGATTATTTATTAAACAAAAACTACAAAACGCAGGGAAACGGACGAGAGGTCATTTAATTGAAAAAGAACTGGCCTGAATTTTGATATATAGAGCAGCAGTATAACCCTCCGGGAACGTGCTCTTCTTTGAAATACACCAGACGAGTACACAACTTGGTGGCGTCCCCATGGGAAACGCACGTCACAGCAACGTCGACAGGACGTAGATAGTCTAGGTCGGTACAACGTAGATCGGAGCGTTGCTGTGGTAGAGATTTTGACAGGGGCCGCGGAAGTGGGGTGCAGGGGGGGCTAAATGCCCCCCCCCCCCAAATTCGATCGTTTTCCCCCCAAGATCCCACACAGAAAAAAGACGTCTATTAGATGTCTAATATGCATCTTTCTGTAGACCCCCAGTGGTCTATTAGATGTATTATCGTGTCTACCCCAAGACGTCTACAATTGATCGAGTGTCCACATTTACAACATCTATTAGACGTCTTTTTGTCGATGTTGATTAGATATCTACTGATAGACCAACCAAAGACAAGTATTTTACGAAAAATAAAAATTTGGCATGTTCTTGAGTCAACTCATACTCCCTCATGGCTCTGTGTTCACCTTGGTTAGCTTTGGACGTTCGAATATGTCACCAGTGTTGGGATTAGAACCCTCAACCTTTGGGTTCGAGAGCGCGAACGCTACCCCGCACCCATCGGTTGCTTCTAGGAGAAGTCGTGTTGGAAAATGATATCCTTCTACAGAGATGTCTAGACGGCTACGAACATCTATAGATTGTCTACTTCTAGACGGTGTATTAGAGATGACTCGGACAGTTACCTAGACCTCATTGTCTTTCGCTAGACGGTAGAAAGATAATCAATAGATGTCTAGAACTTACATGTTTTAAGACATAGACCTGCAAGACTTACGATAGATATCTACCAGACGTATTCACTGCATTATAAGTAGACCTAGATGTCGTAGACAGGTGGCAGATGATACATAGATATCTTAATATCGACAGAAGTATACATAGATCCG
>NW_026267257.1:501261-505991 GCF_000697945.3 Frankliniella occidentalis | reverse complement strand
ATTACTCAAGTTCACTATTCGCTACAAGTACCTGTTGTAGGGGGGCTGCAAGGGATTTGAACTCAGGTGGTGATTAGAGCGACCCAACCAGACCAGGCCGAGGTTGAAGGTCTGGCTGGCAGAAGGGGTTGACGGTGGGGGTGGGGTATTTCACTGAACAAAAATTGGGGTACGCTCTGAAAAAAACGGGGGGAAAATCAGTAGGAAATCAGAAAATTAAACGGAAAATTAAGGCAAAATCAATCAAAGATAGTATGAAAAATTAGTGTATGCTTGAATTTATAGTGAGGTACCCCTCGAGGGAGGCCGGAGGGGAGGGGGGGATGCACAGTAGGTCGCCTAAATGACGACCGGTTGCCTACCTACTAAGCGGACCCTCATTCGGTATAGTTTTGTTCTATATTTTGTTTGTCTTCTCAGCTACCCCATGCACAATGTTAACGCACAGAGCCCTACGTGTATGACAAATGTAGACATACCAGGCTGAGTGCAACACTTTTCCTTATCTTGTGTAGCAAATTTCCAGTCTTGTCGTCATCCAGTCATTTTCCAATCGTTTTCCAGTCAGCCAATCACATTCCAGTCCTTACCAGTCATTTTCCAGTCACCCAGTCATGTCCCAATCCTCCAGTCAATCCCAATCATTTTTCCAGTCATCCAACCGTTTCCAATCACCCACCAATCTTTGACTGGGCCAGTGGTGTACACGATTTTTGGGAGTTACGTCCCCCTCGGTTAACTAACATAAACAGAGGAGATTGATTAACACTACAAATACGCACGTCCGTCATTGAGAATCGAAATAAATCACGAAACCTACTCTATCACAACTCCTTCCACGATCTAGTTCACGCACACACCTCCTCCAATGCCGTCAACAAGTGTTGCTTTGACAGATCTGATGATGGACCAGCCTGCAGTGCTGCCGCACGGAGCGCCAGCAGTGTTCCGAAGTAGCCGATACCGCCGACACCCCGCGCGCAAGAGAACTTCGAGCCGGCTCTGAGACTCCCCAAGAAGCAGCATCCATCCGTCACGAAAGGAGGAATGTCTGTCCGTCACGTCCAATTCGCCTATTTCCAGCCATTTTAACGCAAGACATGTTCTGACAAAAAATGTTCATCATCACGAATAATTGATAGAGGGCAAGGCCCAAGTCAAAATTTCTGAGGGCAAAGGCCCCCAGGAAAACAAATCGAACATCCTTGTGACGGACGGACACGCCAATTTTAAAATCTTTTTCTGACCTTTTATCCGTAACTACTGCGTGAAACAAATATTTTAAAGTGGTTTCCTGTTCCCAGTAATGTCCCGAACACGAACCAATTTTCATTTTTTCTGTAGCATGCACCAAACTCGAAATATTTACGGCTGAAGTAGACCCTCAATAGTTTGTCATACTTCACTTGCTACACTAAATGAGGCAGTTTCGATTTTTTTTTACAAAATTTGGAGTCATATAAAAATAACTGTGTGTTAAAATCGTCCAGGGCAAACATCAATACACCAATACATTTGTTCGGTAAGTTTCGGTAAAAACAAGCAGTCCCACCACCCTTTCGCCAAAGGGTGGGCCTGCTTGGCCTGCCAGCGGCGATGGTCATGGTCAGGCCTTCCAAACGACCCATTATAGTCTCCCGATTTACTGAAGAACATGATAAAATAAATAATGTGAATAATCACTTTGCATATTTGAGTAAAGTAAGGCTTCCGGCGGGGGGCCTGCGGCTCTAGAGATTTGCCCCTTGGACATGACAAAAGACTGTTACGGGGCAACACCGTGACTACACCGCACCCTTATGCTTTAATGAAGAATCAAGAAAAATGAACCAGTGAAGTTTTTAGATTTTATTGTGTGTCAAACACTCTTAAGACTCAACTTTTTTGCCATTGCACTGGTAAAACAAGTGTTTAGTTTTGCACGTCAATTGACGTTTAAGTTCAAGTTTGCAATTTCTCAACACTTTGTGGTGTCTAACTATGTTGTACGTCAATTGGTGTTTAAACTTTCGACACTTCCGAAACGTATAGCAGCTGCACACCGTATGGTTCCCTATTGACAGCATAGAACTGTGTGTGCCCAAGTGTGAAAAATTTAAACGTTTACAAAACGTCGAAAATTTGCACACCACGCAAGTGTGCAACTTGAGTTAAACACCATGTGATGTGCAAAATCACAACTTGCACACGTTTGGTGTGCAAATATTGCACACTTGTTTTACCAGTGTGTTTTAATTATATCCACCTCTATGGCCAAAACAGTGAAAGATACGGCAAATCCGAGGGTGGATCCTGATTCAGAATGTCTTGTTTTGGGGGGGTACTTCCTCTGACATTTTACGATTGGCCGCCTCCTTGTACGTCTTTATGTGAATCGTGGCCATTTCCGCCGTATTTTCGTCGAAAAAAACACTCTAGCGCCCAAACGGTGCACTCAAACGTACATACTTTTTGCCCAAAGCGCTCTACTTTCACGAGTTACCCCTTAGAAGACCATAATAAAAATGTATTTTTTCAACTTTTTGGACCGAACCCCATTTCTTTGTTATGCCCTTTCACCCTCTTAGGGATGGTTGACAGGATTTGCCGTAGGCGTTTCGTTTTCAGGGAGTGAACCCTAAGATACCCTGAAATTTTTAGGACTCTAGCTCATCTCCTTCCTCTTACACGCACGACGGACGAACGGACACTAGAGCGGTTGCATAAGCCCCGAGGGGACCACCACTTAAATTTAGGATGTACACAGGATTACGTGATTGCAGGAATTACACATGAATTTAGAGGGATTACGCATGAATTTGGTTGAATTTCAGGCTTTAAAACCATTAAATTTGGACAATAAGGTGAAATTTGGTGATATTAGTGTTAAGAATTTTAAAATTTGGTCAAGTATTCCACGGATTACAGAAGGATTTCATATGGATTACACCCTCATCTGTACACAGGATTACGCGAGTGGTGGACCCCTCGCTAAGCCCACTTTAATGCTTTTTTAAAAGCAGAAGGGCGAGCTAAAAAACATGCGCGCTGTGACGCGCCCGGAGCACATATGTCTAGACCTGGCAACCTGCAGCTATCGACTCAAGCCTATCGAACAGAGGTTGGTCACTGCAAAAAAGTCTTTTTTTTTCCGTGAATAGCAAAAAATACTTCAAGGGCTTTGAGCTGTTGTTTAAAGTGATCTCACAGTCAACGTAAAAAATAAGTAAGCTGTATTTGTCATCGACTACTCGATTTTGGCCAGCGTTGCCCTCTCCGAAAATTTTGAGATTTTTTTTGGCCACACTAACGTATGTAGCACATCGGTTAAGTCTGCGCCGACAAAAAAAAATTCTACTTGCCCTAAACAGATGTCAGTAGTGATTGACCTGAAGGTTTTGCAAATTTCGAAATGGGAGTACTCGAAAAAAATCACAATGCACGAAAATGGAAAAAACAGTTTTTGCGCATTTCAGCTCTATGTTGTTGTTTTTTAGTTCTTCTATGCCGAAATTTGCAAAACCTCTAAGTCAACCACCAGCAGTATCTATTTAGAGTTAGTAGCATTTTTGTTGATAGTCGTAGACCAATCCGTAGCAGCTTAATCGTGCACACCGAAAAGTACTGCATCGTCTAGTTGGAGGCGAAGATTGGCATGTTTCTCGAGAGTGCGCACACCGGCGCCAACGGCAAAATTATCGTCCATGAATGCTCTCGGGTCACTCTTCCTCAATTCAACGAAACCCTCAGAATGCATCTTTTCAAAAACAATCGGGTGAGTATATATTTTCACTTAGTATCACCCAGAGACCCCAGAACCGAGAGGATTTGGCTGGTAAAAATCCCCTGTAGATTTGGCAACAATTGTGTTTTTGGACTCGTTTCAACTACATGCTGTTTGATTAGGAGCTCTAAAATCTACAAATAAAGAGGAATATGCCAGGCCACCAGTGATTCTGATTCAGTTTTTGATGCTGATTCAAATGAGATATAGTATGGCTGGATTAAAAAAAAAATAAGTACCTAAAGCTAGGGAAAAGTAACTTAAAAACTACTTAAAATTGAATAGCAAAAATACGTGGTCTGAGAAAATTCCCGTAACCTGGCTTAAAATGAACCTTAGGACAGTCCGTTCCCTCCCCATGAAAAGTTTTGAATGGCCCGACACATGTTGATATCATCGGTCAATGATAAGGATAAATCAATGTTCGGAAACATCGTATTGCTACTAAAGGTAGTAAAATCACATCAGGTACCCTCATGATGCTTCCCAGGTCTTTTTCACTTGTATGATTGTTCATTATTAATTCAGAGAAGTGGTCACCATGCATAAAATGTTAATTTAAGGGTGTATCCAGAATGTGAGATTCAGACGATTATAATACATGAGATAACTTACTTGGCTCTTTACATTTAAGATTTACAGGATCTGAACCGACCATCTCCGATTTTGTTCAAAAAAAGGGAGATAGCCTGCAAAAAGTGAAAAATTTTGGTATTTTTACCTGCGCTGTAGCTCAAACGGTTCCGGAGATATGGCCATTTGAAGTTTGAAATCCCTAACTTTTGGTGTTTTAGCTCAAATATCTAAAATTAAGGTTTTATCGGCCTCTGATGCACCTAGGAAGCCCACGATAGATGGTGTTGACGTGTTTTTTAACGAGGAATCCGAATCCGGTGTCGGATTTCGAATGTTTTGACATTTGCTCTCGCCATTGCAGAAAAACGTTTCAAAATTCGTCATTTTCGAC
>NW_026267257.1:488922-492226 GCF_000697945.3 Frankliniella occidentalis | reverse complement strand
TTCTTTTAACATATAATAAGTCTATAGTTGGGCATAACACTGTGCGCAAGAGCTATTTTGAAATTTCATAAAAAATTTATAACTTCAAAATAGTTCTTGCGCACGGTGTAATGTCTAACTGTAGACTTATCATATGTTAAAAGATCCGCAACGAACCAACTCAGAATAATATAGAGAGTTTTTTCTTGATTTCACTAGCATGTAGATTTAAAACTAAAAAAACTCTGTTTTTCACCTGACTTTTCCAGTTTCACCCAAGCCTTACCTTAAGTCGAACGGAGGGCATTGTGTCGAACGAATAGTTTAGTTCAGAGGTGCCATCTGTACCGTACGGGTACCCAAGGGCACACCTGCACTTGATTCAAAAATTTAGTGTGACTGGCCAACCCCTTCGGGCGTGCGTGCACGATGTGCCAGGGGACAGTCTGGTACTTGTACGGTTGTCGACGAGAGGACCTCCCGCCCTCCCCTGCCTTAGCATGCCAAACTACCACTGGCGCCCTCTGCTGACGTTCAGATATCACAGTCGCCAGAAGGCGCTCTTCGGCTAGTGGGCATACGATAGCGTGCGGTTGGTCCCTCGTGTCGCCAATCGTACAGGTATATGCGCGCTACCTGTACAATCCTGCCGATGTTACACTCATTTTGAACAAATTTTGAATTTCTGCTCCCGGTTCTGATATTCCGCGCACTTTTCTTAGGAGCTCCTGGCTATCTCTGTCTGTTCCATTAGAGGAGACCTCACAGCTCCGTGCGGTGACGTAGAGATCAGGTGGATATTATGGCATCTTCAAATCAGCGTGCCATCAACGTAAATGCTAGGTGATTACCACACTCGGTAAAACCTCGCGCTGTCTACGTAGATGGGAGGTACTTTTTCTAGGTAAATAATTCCTCCTACAGTCTAGGTAGATACTACGAAGGTTGAGCGTGTCGATAAACCTCCTCTCTGTCAACATCGGTCAACATAGAATCTGCAAAGGTAGCAAGTGGATGATGCATTTCCACCTCTTGACCCTTCTGGACGTGAATGCGACGTGGATTCTAGGCGAAATTTCCCATTGGGCGTGCACGATGCCGGCCAAACGGAGAGACCTGCGACGGTGAACAAGAATGTCATTAACTTTTAAAAGATGCCTCTTTTGACAAAAGCGATTTTAAAATTTTTGATTTTTAACATTTCTAAAATAATTCCAAAGTTTTGGCATAAAAAATTGGGTTGAAAATTTACGACGTTTCCCCCAGTTCTAGAACCTGAGACGTGGCTCTCGCCGCGCCATACAGGCATCTTTCCATAGCAAACGACAATTTATTTCACTCTTGCAGGACCACCCGTTCGGCCAGCATCGTGCACGCCACCATGTATTGTACCCGTCTGGTTCATGTCGGAAAACAACTATGTTTCTGCAGGATTACAGTCCTCTTTCAAAATTCAAATTGAAGACCAATAGGGCATTTCACCTGACGCAAACCGGATCCAAAGAAGAACAAGAGTTCTTCCTGAACTCTTTCCTTCTTAACGCTCATTGGCCGATGCCAGTGCTCGTAAATCATGCACCACAAAATTCTTAAAATGCAGAACCACCAGTCCCTGAACAAACATGGTTACACTATTCTTTGACATCCAAAAGTGTTGTTTGTCTCCCATGCAGAGAAGCGATAGCAAAGAATTGGCTCTGTATCTCGAAGGCAGCGTTGGCGTCAAAGTATATTTCCAAGCTTGTTCATGGAGACAAAGGGCTGACAAACTGGAAAAAAGCACATTATAGAATAGTTGATCATCAGAAGAGCGCTATCCATGCTGATGCCATGCGTATTTTCTGCGCTGTCAACACTACTAACATCACCGCTCTTTTCTCAAAAGGAGCAAAGGAGTAACAGCTGGAAGTAGGGTTGCGAAATTACCGGTAACAATCAATGTTACCGTAAATTACGGTAAAATTGGTAATTTACCGGAAATTATGGAAAAAATTGAAAAATTCCATTTCTAGTAGAAAAATTGGCACTGTACTATTTATTGGCGATTGAAATTAGTGTGTACTGCTTAAAATGTGGCGGAATAGCTGGTATTAGCTACATCTTTTGGAATATTTGAGTTTTTTCATCTTGTTTTCATAAACATCAGTTGTATATAGAGTTACCAAAAGTACACCTATGAAAATCGTTATCTAAAGCTATGCCTTTTAGACTTTAGAATAATGACACATTTGCTAACAGGTCTTCAGAAAGTGACTCAAAATGTAATAAAATGTCATATTTACTATTCCAAATGTGATTTTTCCTTCTGGAAAGTGAGTTTTGGACTCATTTTAAAGTGTCATCATTACCGTTTTTTTCCACGTTACCGAGCATTTGGTAAATTACCGTAAATTACCAATTTTTCCGGTAACGTTACCGGTAACATTACCAGCCGTCGCAACCCTAGCTGGAAGCAAGAGAAGCACTTACTGCAGTATTTAAGTCAATCTTGTTTCTTGGTCGTCAAGGCCTAGCATTGAGAGGACACTTGTCAACCTCGAAGCTCTGCTGAAGTTACTGTCAGACTATGTTCCACCCTTAAAAAGGTTCCTCGAACGCAAGAAAAAATCTACATCACATGACATTCAGAATGAAATGCTGCGGATTGCTGCACACAAGATTTTGAGAAGCAAGCTAGAAACAATCAGAGAAAATCATACGTTCTCTCTTATTATTGATAAGGCCTCTGATGAGAGTGTCAAGGAGCAGCTTTCAGTATCAGTGCGTACTGCTGACGAGGATCTGGTCGCTGGTGAAAATGTTCTTGGCCTGTATGAGGTTTCGTCGATGACTGTTGCAGCTCTCACGCAAATAGTTGAAGACGCCTAGCTTCGTGCACAATTGCCCGTTAGCAGCTGTCGTCGCGGGCAGTGTTATGACGGTGGCAGTAACATTCCAGGCAGGGTTAAAGGGCTGCAAGCCAGACTTAAAGTTAGGAACAGTGATTATATGTACCCAGACACGTCGCACCTAAAGACTCGATATTTTTGTCAATCACATGTATGTGTTGATGTAGAATTCAGTAAAATCCACGCAGCTTCTTGTACATAAGTTTCCTTTGCTTAAAGAGAACTTGAAACAAAACATTTTCAACAAGGTTTTGTCATCAACTTCTTGACCCTCGCGAAGTTTTTCTATTATTTCGTTGTATACATGACAATGACTGACTAGCTACTGTCTGAGTCAATAATAAGAAGCGCGACATTTAACCAAACTATTATTATCTTAGATAAATTGACAGTCATTGTTAAATCCAAAAGCATTAAAACCAATTCCATTTAAGTAG
>NW_026267257.1:480631-482602 GCF_000697945.3 Frankliniella occidentalis | reverse complement strand
ACAGACAGACAGAAAAAGTTTTTTCCGACCAGACGGAGTAATAGGCTTCGCTAATCGCTCAGCCAAAAAAGACAGATCGAGTTCGAAGATGAGCATTCTATCTTAAAAATTGACTTTAAAAAAAATCAAAAACCGCAGGTTGCAAAATATTTCTTTTTTCAAATATTCTTTTATGGGCTCTTAAGGGTTCACTTGTAAAAGTAGAAACCTATGGCCGAAAATTCCGTCCGTTTTGCTCTATCTTGTACCGTTACGGCGCTATTGGGCATTTCTTGGCGAAAATAACGAGAAAAAGACAAAATGGTCTAATAAATCGTTAAAAAGGCTCCATGTCACTGAATTGTAAAGAGCGTACTTAAACCACACATTACGGGCTGCAGGCGCTGCTATTAGGCCGATTGCAGAAAATTTGGTGTTGACGGAATCGAAAAGGTGTGAGGATGGGCTAGTTGACGACAGAATTGAACAAAACTCACCACGGTGAGGCCTAGTGGGGCCTACATCGTCGGCGTCGACGCTCTCCGCATCCGCTGCAGGAGCTGGCTACCTGCGCGGCGGGGCCACTGGGACGGGCGGGCTAGGGGAGGGGCCGGCCGGGCAGGAGGGGAGCGAGGTACTTCCCGGAACCAGCCGGCGCGGCTAGTGCCGGCTGGTGTGATCGTTGGGCGGGTCTAAATTTTGTCCGTATACGAGCTCATACATTGAACAGCTTTTTACGGAAATTGACAGATGACATCAAGATGTTTCAAATGATACCAAACGCAGCCCAAATATTCAAATTTTGGGTGTTATCCACGTACTATGTTCGTTATTGCCGTGAAACTAAACCAGTAGAGTGGCTATTTGAATCATCTTAATTGGATTTGAAGTTTTCCTCTCGCTCGGCTAGGTGGCGCCAGGCAACCCAGGGGGGGAGGGGGGAGTGAGGGAGGAAGGGGGAGAGCGTGGCCGGCGAGCGGGGGGGGAGGGGGGGGGATCACCTAATCGGCCAGCTGGACCACCTGGCCGAGCGAGAGGAAAACTTTAAACCCAATTAAATTAATCAAATCCCTACTCTACTGGTTTAGTTTCACGGCGATAGCCAACATAGTACGTGGATAACACCCAAAATTTGAATATTTGGGGAGCGTTCGGTATCATTTGAAACATCTTGATGTCATTTGTTCATTTCCGTAAGAAGCTGTTCAATATTTGGGCTCGTTTTCGGACAAAATTCGGACCTGCCCAACGATCACACTAGCTGGCACTAGCCGGCTGGTGCTCCTGCAGCAGATGCGGACAGCGTGCCAAGCACTCTGAGGAGGGGAGTCACGGGCGCTGCAGTACCAGTACGTACTTCATTAAAGCTATCCTTTTAAGACTGAGCCATTGCCCTATTAAATTATTATAATTATTATTATTATCTGACCATCTTATGACCACATTGAGGTCATGCCCTAATTAAAATATTAGCTGAAACGTTAATTCATAAAATGATACGACTGTATCATCTGGTTTTTTCATAGTTCGACTTTTATAGCCAAATTCCAAAATTTGTTACACACTGCCCCAACCTTACAGAGCTCAATATAAAACTGCGTGTTTGTATGGAGCCGACTCAACTCCGTGTGTGAGACAAAGAAGAGCTGTGATTTCAAGGGCCATAACCAGGGGACATAACCACTTAGGGACCACTGTTTTCTCTCCTCCCCTAGGGGACCCCCAAGGCCTGATTTTAAACAGACAGACAAACAAACAGACAGATGCGAGACTGTCTGATCACTGGAGTAATAGGCTTCGCTAATAGCTCAGCCAAAAAATATTTTTTTAAACTTTTTTGACCTTCCCCTTTTTAGCCCGCTCTTTTGCTTAAAAGCTATATAAGCGGGCTTATGCCATCGCCTCTGTGTCTGTCTGTCTGTCTGTCTGTCTGTCTGTCTGTCTGTCTGTCCGTCTGTCCGTTCCCCAAGAAGGACGTGAGCTAGAGGTCTG
>NW_026267257.1:477942-480581 GCF_000697945.3 Frankliniella occidentalis | reverse complement strand
AAGTAGAAAATCTATCCGCTAACAATTGTTTTAAAAATATATTTAAAAATAAAAAGTCGATCTTGAAAGCAGATGATACAAATTTATGAATATGGCTACGTTCTTATTTTTTCTCATTAGCTGCAATCTGTTTGGTTGCTTGCAATCTTACGATTCGGTGGCCTTGTGGCGTAGAGGAGGACATATACGGGGAGGGGCAGGCAGGACGGCTGGCGGCGGGGGCCCAGTTTTGTTAGGCAGGGTAAGGAAGGGGCTTGACGCGACTCTCAGCCAGCCGGACACCATTCCCCTAGCGCACACATATGTGATTTCTGATTTTGCTCTTAGTTCTCTTCCCTTCTTACCGAGAGTTAAAACTAGCTGACACCTTAAAGCTACTTATGTAATCTTTATATTTAGTGAAAGTATAAAAGGTACCTGCTAACAAAAAATCAGAACGTCGATACCCTGCGGTAAGGTTGGGGCTTTAAAATCGGAACACGGATTGTTAGCTAGTGCAGGTGAATACATGGGTTTGGAATTTCCCATGGTGAATTGACTGGGTTCAAATTTTCTGAGGGTGAATGGACGCGGGTACGAATTTGGATGGGGTGAGTTGTCGTGTAATCTGTTACTTTTGGTCAGTCCGTGACGATAACTTTGGTGCATAAATGCATCACTACGAGAGGAGTACATTTGTCACTGCAAAGCCAAAGCAAATTGCTATGAACTATGTCAGGAATGAACTCCGAGAATGGTCGCATTTCCAGTTAACACGCGAGGAGAGTTCAAAATAAGCATTTTATTGTCAGTCTGTAACACAAAATGTAGCGTATGTCACTCTTTAACAAAATTTACAGATCATGTGAACTTGTGCATTTCCGGAATTAATTACTATTAACGAAACGTGTTGAACATTTACAATCTCCCGATCTTGCTTGTACTTCAATTGGAAGTCGATACGGAGAGCTTGTTAACTTACAAAATTGTAAGAGTACGACATCCCACATCGAAAACTTTCCTGTCCTCGCTACATTTATTCACAGTGCTGGGTTAATAATACCAACTGTTTTTTTAACCGTGTTAGCAATGCACTCCTGCCTAATGCAAATCTTGGCAATGTTTCTATAGCACACCTAGCGCCAGGGTCAGTCAGACTTATTTCGAAGGCAAATGCATGGAGGAGCCGGTTAGCAGTAAACGTCAAACCAGTGCAAGCAGTGGTGCAAAGAAAAGCAGGCTTATTGCTTCTCCTTACTGCCGACAACGCATCGAGAAACTTAAGTCCGTTAAGTTTATTATTCTTCTTCACAGGTAACGTACTTACTTACAACACAAAGCAGAGTGATAAAAATGTGGCTTTTTAGGACCAGTGATGGCCACTTTTCTCGATTTGCAGCCAAACTCGTCAATTTACGATCTTGGCACGAACTAATGTTCTAGTATGACTCCTTCCGTTTAATAAGCGAAACTACCTCGCTGCGTTGTTTACATTGCGAGAAAAAGGGGTGTCCATCACTGGGCAGATCCATCTCTTAAGGTGTCCGTCATGGGGCATCTTACCCTATGGTCCTTACTGTATTTTATTCCACGGTCGGATTGTAAATTATTTTACAGGCCAAACGGTATTTATTTCTACGGTTGGGCCATATTTCTTTTTACGGTCTGGACCGCACTTCGTTATACGGTCTGATTTCTTACAGTTCTTGATTGTATTTAAGAATACGGTCGGACTGTATTTAATTTTTCGGTCTGACATATTACAGTTTTGGACTGTATTTGGAATACAGTCGGGCAGTTTTTATTTTTATGGCGCGATCTGTTAGAGTCTGGGGAGTTTTCGGACAACATCTGTAAAACGGTCCTTCGCACTACCTCGATTTGAATATGACTCAGGGCAATGATCCGCCCACGACCATAATTTGAAATACGGTCGTGCGTGACAGTAGCGGGTCGGACTGTACATTCACATACAGTCTCACCGTTTGCTGGAATGTGGTGCTATCTGTCTGTATCAGACGAGGTCGTGAAATTTAATACGGCGCAAACACTAAAAATTAATTCGGTCCGACCGTAAAATTAAACACGGTAAGATCGACCTAAACGGAAAAAATCCTTCGTAGGTACGAAGCATTTGGCATTTTGCTTCGTAAGACTTTAACTGTGTAGGGGCTACCCCACACGAGCCTCTCTTAACCTCTCGCCCGGCAGCGGCCTGATCGCAGGCCACCACGGCCTTGGCAGTCAGCTTCAGAATCCACATTTTCCGCATCTGACACTCGCTTTACCTTAAGGACGATGCGCCGTACCTGCTAAACCTGCTCAACTCTGTGTACGTAAGGGAGAGTGAGGCAGTCTGTGACAGGGGCAGTGTGTGTAACAGACCTCCGTATTTCGAATATGGAACGTTCAGAACCAGATGTGAATGTTCATTTTATGTGTTCTGAATAACTAAGGTCATTTGCAATCGAGAACGCCTTATTTGGGGAGTTGTAACGGCGTCGAGAGGACGGGACGGTTTTTAGGCAATTTTCATACGACATAATCTTTTTCGGTGTAGGTTGTTGGGTTACAAACTACCCCCAAACTTATGATTTTCTATCGAAGTAGACACCTTAGCACTTGTAAACTGGTCGTTGTCTCTAACACAACCCATTTTG
>NW_026267257.1:474192-475556 GCF_000697945.3 Frankliniella occidentalis | reverse complement strand
TGAGTGGGTCTGAGGGGGTAACAAAGATATAGGGGTTGGTCCAAGAAGTGGGAAAAAAATATTTTTTTTATTGTCTTCTAAGGGGTAACTCGTGAAAGTAGAGCCCTTTGGGCTAAAATTTCGTCCGTTTGGCTCTATCTCTCACCGTTTAGGCGCTAGAGGGAGTTCTTCTGACAAAAGAGGCCCAAAAACAATATATTAAGCTTCTAAAGTATTTGATGGTTTCCTAAGGGGTAACTCGTGAAAGTAGAGCCCTTTGGGCTAAAATTTCGTCCGTTTGGCTCTATCTCTCACTGTTTAGGCGCAAGAGGGAGTTTTTCTGACAAAAGTGGCCCAAAAACAATATATTAAGCTTAGAAAATATTTGATGGTTTCCTAGAGGGTAACTTGTGAAAATAGAGCCCCATGGGTTAAAATTTCGTCCGTTTGGCTCTATCTCTCACCGTTTAGGCGATAGAGGGTGTTTCTCTCACCAAAATGGCCAAAACATCAATATTTTTATTTTTTCAGAAGTACACTTCTGTCTGAGAAGTATGCGGCCGGTTCAAAATTTTCTTCTAAGCAGAAGAGTGGGCTTATTTTATGGTGGCACATCATTAATAAAACGTGAACACTTTCATGCAAAAAAGAAAAACATATTTAGTTTTTTGTTGTTTGAACACGTTCGGTGTCATTCAGAGTATGCCTGGAAGTATATTTAACTTCTAGGTCTAGTCTTATGTACATTGTCATAGGTGTCTTTTTGGATTTATAAGCTAACATCAATAACTTAAAATTTCGCCATAACTTGCATGTATGCTACAAACTGCGGCACACACAGCCAAAGATGTTCAGCGTATGAAAAGAATACTTCGTTTGTTGAGTTTAACTAACGAAGGAGACAGAAAAGGTACCTGGCAAAAAGATGGTTCGAAGCGAGCCGTCACGCAAACGGGCCGAAGGCCCGTTTTCGGATAGAAGATGAATTATTACACCATAAAAATTCAGAAGGGACGGGCGGAAGGCCCGTCCCAAACGCCGCCGGCAGGCCAAGCTGGGCCCGCTCCCTGCCGAACCGAGTTGCCGGTGGAGCGAAGCGGAGCTGGCAACTTGGTTTGGCGGAAGAGCGGGCCCAGCTTGTTCTTTCATGGGGTAGGTGATACAGTTATTGAACGGGGTACAGTTATTGGACGATTCGCACTGCGAGCGCCGCTGTGGTCAAACGGCGGCGTGATTCGGTGGGTGGGTTCTCGAACTTTCATCTACCGCTGTCCCGGCTCCTGCAGCCTCACTCACAACGGAGCAGAAGCGAGCGGCGTAAACATCTGCCCAGCACTGGTAAAGGGATGGGATTATGGAATCTACTTTCTATAGCGATTGCAAGA
>NW_026267257.1:472275-474142 GCF_000697945.3 Frankliniella occidentalis | reverse complement strand
TTGTATCATCAGACTGCAAAAAAAATTCTATGGTAGATTTCCTTTAAATGTATCTGCAGCAGTTCACATATACATGTATAGGAATTATCCCATACATCGGTATGGTGCCTATGTGTAATAGTATCCTTCCCATACAGCTATAGAAACTTTCCTATACACCTGAGTAGGATATGTACTATGTGTGTGTGGCATTATCCTTACACATGTGTAGGAATTTTCCTATACACCCGATGCTCTTTCAAAAACGTTAACACTGCGTGTTAACAAATAGACGATCCGAATAAATGAAAATCTAATACAAAATTATTATTACTAGTTAAATACGTTATTGCTTTCTAGATCTAGAGTAATTACGACTCTTGGTTCTGAGATTTACGGCCTTGTGCGTTGTTGTTGTCCGTCTTTGCTGACACTGACTCTCACAAAATCCGCAAGGCGGAACAAAATTGGGGGACTAACACTTCTTATGAGTTCCCTTGCGAGACGAGGGAACTCATAGGGCGAGAGAGTGGCGACGTCGTTATCGCCCTCGCTTTGGACGAGCGCTAGACCGAGCAACCAGGGGTGCTCGTCGTTGGATAGTCGAGGCCTTGGCGGCCCTGCGCCCTGGCCTGGGCCACCTTCAGGCCAGGCTTGGAGGAGTGTTGTGTGTATATTGTTGTGGGGCTGGGAGCGCCCGGACGGGGCGTGGCCTAGCGCACAGTAGTGATTGTTGGCGTGCGGGGGGAAGTTGGGACGAACAGCATAACGCACCGCTCCCCCGCGCGCCAAACCTGCTGGTATAGACTGGATCGTCTAAAAAGAAAAAGTTTTTTTCAACCACTGCCCCACCGTTTTTCATCGTTCCTTGTCGCCTTCCTGCCGCCTTTGGGTAATTTCATTTAAGCAAGTGAGCATTGATACAATTATGGAATACCTTACCGGATGGAGAGTTGAACCTCGGACTTCTGGCTTGCGATCCCGTCACGCTGACCACTAGACCACGGAGACTTGATGGGAGGTTTGCCCCACCAAGCGTGGGGCATCCTAGAGACGCGCGCCGCGCCGCCCCTCGCTGGGCCATTCCCAGAGGGTCAGCCAGGTGTCGGCGCGGTGCCGGGGCTAGCCCACGGCTTTGGGGATTTACTCCTAGATGTTTTGATGGGAGTTTGCCACTTGCGATGTGCGTACCTGCACCGGGGATTAAGTGCCCGCGGGGACCAGCGCGTAAATGCGGAGCAGGGTGCTCCCGCCCCGCGACCATTTGGGCCCACTTGCGACGCGGCCGAGGGGTGGCCCCGCTCCGCAATACTTTGTGCCCACTTGCGATGCGCCGCTTGGCCAAGGCAAGCCCCATGCCTAAGCGTTGCGCGGAGCGATAGCGAAGCGCAACGCTGCACGGATCAGACAATTAGTGACTTCATGTATTGAGTTAGCTTTGTTCATCTAGGTTTGATTCATTTTAGTTTTCAAACCAACTGTTTTCAAATGTAGTAGTAGCATTACTGACTTCATGTTTTGAGTTAGGTTTGTTAGTTTAAGTTTGCTCCATTTTATTGTTAAAAACTAATTCGCTTCAAGATAATGCCATTACTGATTGTTCTGTATTGAATAATGTTTGTTAGTTTAGGCTTGCTTCTTTTTATTTATTGGTTTTAAAGTTATTGGCTGAGCGATCCCGGGTAAAAATCTACATCAATTTTTCGTGTTTTTCACGTTTCTTAAGTGCACGTAAATGAGGCGCGTACAGACCCTGCTCACACACCTAAAGTTGGCAGTTAGTATACCCGATGAAGCCGAAACGGGCACGGTAAGGAAGTCAATCTGACGCGGAAAGTAGACGAGTAGTTGCGCCGGCCCGAGCCTGTGCGCCGCGTTCAAAGCAGCG
>NW_026267257.1:458046-466395 GCF_000697945.3 Frankliniella occidentalis | reverse complement strand
GGGGGCAGGACGAATCGACACTGAAATAACATGAAGCGCTGCGTTCATTTTCCAGTCTCCGTTACTGATCCACAGGTCGGCTTGGCCTGACGCGTCGCACCAGCCAGCCGCGCACGGTGCCGCGCCCCCAGCTGGCTACACAGGAGGGAGGGCGGGCAGAGCGCGCACGGGCAGCGCTGCGTTCGAATCGTGCCGTTCGGCGGGCTGGTAAATATATATCTTTTTGAACACTAGTAATTTTTATGTTTCTATTATTTATATCATTTTTTTATTGCCGTATTAAAATTTTATCTATGTGTATACATTTATGTATACGAATGAGGCATACGAATACGAATATATATCGCACTCATATCAACTGTAATTTCCCTCATTTCTAGGGAGTGATAACTTAACTTAAACATTTGAATTTTATTTAAGTTACGTATTTGGTAAAATTACAGCTTTTAACGATAAACGAAAATGAAGTAATAACCGTTATTCCTGCATAACGATAATTCGTTTCGACCTTTACTGGTTCTATAGTTTTATCATTTTTGCCGATACTGAATAAACGTTAAGTAAGACACTACCGGGCGGAGGGCGGCCGCGTAGGGAGAATGGCACTCGGCAGCTTTTGCTCGGCTCCAGCTCTCGGGAAGGGGAGCAAGTGGCACCTTTTTTTTATCTTGGTGATGCACTCAAGCTTGAAGTGTCCAATGCACTTTGAAACGACCCAAAAATCGAAGCGTTGGCTGAGATTTAGCGACGAACATTTGCCGTGGCAGCGGACCGGGCGCCCACCGTTGCCTATCCATAAGCCCTAGTCTCTTGCTTTGCCGAAACTAAAAGAATATAAAAGGAACATTAAGGTGTCAGCTAGCTTTTACTCTCGATACTGCAAGAGAACCAAGCGGATACCAGAAACAATTTCTTTGACGCTGGTGGCGGGGGGGATATACAGCGCGCCCGGTGAAATCCAAGGACCATCGGAAGGATTCAAGGACGGGATAGGGAAAATTGCATGGGGCGTCCTTAAGTCGTTCCGGTAGTCCTTCGACAAGAAGGAACAATTTTCACCGCGCTGGGGGGGGGGGGGGGATGTACCCTGCTCAACCGTACTGGGTCATCGCCGGCGGCCATCCTGTCCGCTCCATGTGAGTCCTGCTCTACACCAGTAGGCTGCCAAATTGCAACATTGCATGCAACCAAACAAATTGCAGCTAATTACAGAAGCCCTACTCATCAATTTGTATCATCTGCTTTAAGTAAAGATTTTTAATTTATATTTTTTACACTACTTCCGGACGGTTTGTTCTTCTCTTGCCCGGAATGGGACACCGTGGACAGCGTTATTGTTATTGATAACTTTGATTTAGTTACACGAATTAACTGTAAATGTGTAGCGGAACATTAATTCGTTATTTTATATTAACGTTAAATCCTATAACGGTAATCCAATGACAACGTTAATTTTCAGCAAGCTCTTAATAGTTAAAATACTTTACGTTAAACAGCCCCAGTCCAGAGCCCCTGCAAGATGGGCTATTCTACAACAAAGTGCCACCCCAACTACTCGCAGTGAAGCCCCTGGAGGATGAATGCCCTTATACCCTGTAAAGCTAGCTTTTGGCCCTCCACGGGGCTATAAGGGGTGCTGATGGGCAAAAATGGAGTTTGCAGATTGTCTTGACATAAATTGATGTACTATCTTGTACCTTAGCTTCTGAAATCCAGGATTTTCGATCTACCTTACTGCGTATAGCCAAGCATTATTTACAATCAAGTGTTCTCCTTTTCTTTCAGAAGTGACAATGATGTCAGGAAAAACCCTAAAGTCGCGCGCAACTGCGGAAACTGCTGCCAAAAGTAATACACGTAAACCCCAAGAGTTGGCGTGGTACGCCATCGTAATTATCGGAGGCTTCCACATTACCGCAGCATGGGTGCTGCTTACTACACGATTCAGCCTACCTATGTGGGCATACGGTAATATCAGAAAGAGGGTACAAAACTCGAAAGAGAGCACCAGTACTCAATTTCACCCCAGCACTTTTCGACATCTCGAAGAACAAAAATACTGGAAGTCGGTCAATTTATGGAACGTTTTCTGCCATTGAATGCCGTCAGGTTGAAGCGCCGTAAGAACATATTTTTGACTAAATGTAGGCCAAAAGAGTAAATTGTGTTACACTGATGCTACACCTCTATTATGAGTGGCCCTTAACCCACTTGATCCTGACTTCCGGTATTTTTGTTGTTCGAGATATCGAATATCGAGTGGGTCTTTTCTGTTAACCTGTGAACACTGGACACGCGTATGGCATATTCGACACCCACGGAATCCGGTAGCATCCCATTTATTCATACAGTATGTCAAATTTTGGGCCCGGAAGGCCCTGTTCCCCTATGCCCTCCCATTTGCTCGTCTCGGGTGTCAGCGCCGCAGGCCTAGCTATATGAGCGCCAGGCGCGTTGCAGCGTAACAGTGTTTCGTGAGATATCGCGAAGCCTGTTACGCGAGACGTGGTCTGGCGTACATATAGCTAGTCCCTAAACTAACGCCTTTTTGGCTGAGCGATTAGCGAGGCCCATTACACCACTGACCGAGAAGGCTTCATTCTGTTTGTCTGTTTGTTTGTCTGTCTGTCCGCACGAAAACTGATTGAGATAGCGATCTGGGAATTTCAGGGTCGTTTTGTATCATAAAAAGACAGATCGAGTTCGAAGATGAGCATTCTAGCTCAAAACTTGACTTTTAAAATAATCAAAAACCAGAGGTCACAAATTAATTTTTAATTTTCAAATTTTTTTATGGTCTCCAAAGGGGTAACTCGTGAATATAGAACCCTACGACCAAAAATTTCGTCCGTTTTGCTCTATTCGATACCGTTTCGGTGCTATGGGGCATTTCTTAGTGAAAACAACGCCAAAAAGACAAAATGTCTTATTAAATCGTAAAAAAGGCTTCATGTCAGAGAATTGTGAAGGGGGTAATACTTGAACCACACACTGGGTCAAATTTTGGGCCCGGAAGGCCCTGTTCCCTAACCCATTTACTCGTCTCGGGTGTCAGCGCCGCAGGCCTAGCTATATGTGCGCCAGGCGCGTCGCAGCGCAACAGTGTCTCGTGGGATATCGCGAAGCCTGTAACGCGAGACGTGGTCTAGCGTACATATAGCTAGTTTAAGAATGCCTCTTAAAAAAAGATTAAACACTTCAGAAATATCTCTTTAATTTTCAGTGTATGTGTATGGAAGTCTGACACTGTTTGGAACAACTGCTGGTGCACATCGGCTCTGGACCCACCGAACGTATAAGGCGAAGTTCCCCCTGCGAGTTCTATTGACGTTCCTCCACGTATCGTCTGCTCAGGTTGGTACCGTAAAAGACTCGCTAAACTCGTTACCTCCTAAGCAAACGCGCTCATCAGTCGCTAACAGTCGCTAATTTCAGGGTATCTTAGGGGTCACTCCTGGACAACGAAACGCCTGGTGCGAATCCTGGCAACCACCCCTAAGGGGCTGAAAGGGGGTAACAGAGAACTAGGGGTTGGTCCAAAAAGTAGGATTTTTTTTTAAAAAAATTGCGTTTCGACGAAAATACGGCGAAAATGACCAAGTTATTGCACATAAAGACGGAGAAGGAGGCGTCAAATCGTAAAATGTCAGAGGAAGTTGCCCCCCAAAACAACACATTCTGAATCAGAAACTTCCTTATGGTCACTTACTGCCGTGCCAAGATACAAGATTTCGAAGATCCGAGCTCCCACTCGTAAGTTACAAAATTACCCTATAAGACCCATAAGGGATCCGTATAATGGTTACGGATCTTACTGGTTACGGATCTTACAAATTCGTATAAAATCTGACATTTTAGACGAACGAGACGACCGATCGGCAAGGGCAAAACGTATTTTGGGTCAGGTCCAAAACACGGACACAACCCCGATTGAACCTAATCGAAAATTGCAATAGAAACTTTGCAAAAGAATGCACGGATCTTACACTCTATGCTTGACACGAGGGGGTAAACACTCCGTGAAAATGCGTACACCTCAACTTTTTACTTTTCCACTTTTATTCACTTTTTCACCGTTTTACAACGTTCACTTCATTTCTATGCCTATATCCCCTCTATTTTATTCATTTTTGATCTGATCAACGCACGATAAGTCACTTTTGTCCACATTTTCTGTCAGCTTTCATCATTTTCGGTCAACTTTTTGTCACTTTCACAGAAATGTGTACACCTACTGTCTGTAGTGATTACCCCCTCGGCTTGACACTAACAGCTTTTAGGTGTTGTAGTCAGTGTAGGCGGCGAACCAGACATGCCTCACCTACGTTTGAGGTGTCGTCTAGTGGAGGAGACACAACTCTATGGTGAGACCAGCCTAAGGTCCGTCTTTTCACAGCACGGGCAGCATAGGAGTTTGCAGGCGAGAGGGGGTGAGGAAAAGACGGACCTTAGGCTGGTCTGACTATATCTATTGGAAGTTTCGTGATTGTATGTTAAGTTTTGCGGTAGAAAAGTGGCAAGAACTGGCTGTATGACTTTTGTTACCTTTCCATGGAGGACATTTTTTGAGCCAGTCGTGTAAAGACATCTGTGACTTTCTGGAGAAGGGCCGAGTGTGAGAACATGCATAGCCTCATGGCTGTTGAACTCGAGACCACCTACGAAAATAAGTTTCCATATCCCCTTTCGGCGCTGAGCGAAGCTCAGCCCAAGTTGCTGAGGGGTCAGGGGTCAGGCGCTGTCTCGGTCGTGAGTCTGTCTGTCCCTGTGTACGTTTGTCTTTTTCTCGAAAACGGCTGCACATATGACGGAATGCGAGTTTCCCTAAAAATCTATAATTGGCTGAGCGATTAGCGAAGCCCATTACTCCACTGACCGGAAAACTTCATTCTGTTTTTCTGTCTGTTTGTTTGTCTGTCTGTCTGCCTGTCCGCACGATAACTCGAGAAAGAATTGAGATAGCGACCTGGGATTTTCAGGGTCGTTTTGTATCATAAAAAGACAGATCGAGTTCGGAAATGAGCTTTCCAGCTCAAAAATTGATTAAAAAAAAAAAAAATCAAAAACCACAGGTCGCAAAATATTTTTTTTTTCAAATATTTTTTTTTTAGGTTCCAAAGGGGTAACTTGTAAAAGTAGAATCCGAGCAAAAATTTCGTCCGTTTCGCTCTATCTTGTACCGTTTCGGCGCTATTAGTTATTTCTTGGCGAAAACAACGTGAAAAAGACAAAATGGTCTATTAAATCGTAAAAAAGGCTTCATGTCACAGAATTGTAGAGGCAGTAATACTTAAACCACATATTACGGGTCGCACCACATCCTCTTTTGGCCTTAAGGGTCCCTAGATAATCTAGTATCACTAAAACATTGAGTTTTACATAACAATCTGTCAAATATTCGAACTTTTAATGAAAGCAGCTACCGAACAGGAGGAGTTTCATGTTCCTAATTTTAGAGTAATAAGACAAATAGTTCGAGTATGTCAAATTTAGGGGCTAGAAGGCCGTGTTCCCCTATACCCTGTCCTTAACTCGTCTCGGGTGTCAGCGCCGCAGGCCTAGCTATATGTGCGCCCGGCGCGTCGCAGCGTAACAGTATTTCGTGAGATATCGCGAAGCCTGTTACGCGAGACGTTGTCTGGCGTACATATAGCTAGTTGTATTTAAACAAAATGGAATGGTGTATACTTGTAGAATGATTGGAAGTCACCTAATGTTTCATTAGGACATGTCAAAACGATTATTTAACCCACAACTTATTTTCACGATAGCCATGGATTTGCAAGGGACCGAACAATATTAAAGCCAATATCGTTAACTCAGGTAGGATAGGCTCATCGAAATCAGAACAAGGTATATCATTTTCGTTGACTAGCTTTGTCTGCAGTCCCATTATGTTTAATCATATCCAATAAAATGGTGGGAGCATTTAAATTAAACACTATGATACGATACATTATAGAACTTTTAATTAAATATACTGCAGCACCTCGTGATCCTTCAAATGCTTCGGAGAGATCTGATAAAAATGAATGAAAGAGCGACAAGTTATACTAGTTTAAATGTATTTTGAAATTAAATTGAATATTAGGGTATTTAACTTCACTTCTACTAGAGGCAACCTAATAGAACTTCACCATTCAGAAATGAAATGAATAATGTGTGCATCATGCATCATGCATCATGTGGCATTACAGAAAAGGGTAAATTGAGTAGGGAGAGGGCAGTGGGGATAGAAAGGGACAGTAGCAGACGTAGCAGACATGTTCTGGCTAGGCGGACCCTCATTCATTATAGTTTTGTTCTATATATTTGTTACGTCTTCTGTTATATATGAACTTCGCTTAGCTACCCCTTGCATAATGTTAAGGCACGGGGCCCTACGTGCTTTTTATCGTGTTTTTAGCCCGCCCTTCTGCTTTAAAAAAAAAAGCATTAAAGCGGGCTTAAGCAACCGCTCTCGTGTCCGTCCGTCCGTCGTCCGTGGTCCGTGTAAGAGGAAGGGGATGAGCTAGCGGTCTACAAATTTCAGGGTATCTTAGGGGCAGTGTTGTGCAAGATACTTCCTAAATGTATCTAGATAAAGATACTAGATACTGGTCGAATTTGTATCTTCAGATAAGATAAAGATACTGCATCGTAAAAGTATCTAGATAAAGATAAAGATACTGCACAAAGTATCTCAGATACTTTATTAGATACTCGTCCAAAAAATGTCAGGAAAACAATAAAAAACAGGAGGGAAAATTTAATTAAAAATAGAATACTCATATTGCGTTTAGTTGGCAAGTGCACAATGTCAGGGTTTTAGTGCTGTATTATTTTAACTGGCTACATTACCTCCGAAACAAGGCAGTAGCAGTATAATATTTGAAGGCTTTCAAATTAAGTTGACGTTTAAAATTGTAACGAGAAAAATGTAACGGACGTTACATCGTTACAGACGTCGGTAACGGTATCGCGTTGCGTTACGTTACTGCTCGCGTCGCGAGGAATGTAACGCGTTACCGGTACGTAACGATTAACGCGTTACAGTAACGCCGTTACATCGTCACGCACCGTTAACCCCTGACAGGTTGTCCCACCACCGCGCGGCTGATTAAAATATGGTAAACCTACCTAACATGGATCAGGTACCAAACATGGATCATTTCTGTTTGGCGGGTTCTAACTTCTGATTGCGTCGACCGATTTGAAAATTTTAAAGTTCCCCAGGTAAAGGACTATATATGCAACAGAATTTGTATGTGGCAATTTTTTGTCTGATCGCTCTCCTGCCCGCTGGTGCGCGCCGAAAAACAGTCTGCACACCAGACCTCGTCATAGCGCGCCAAAAGACAAGGCGACATACATGGTTCTACTTATTTCCTGTTTTTAAGAAAACTAACCGGTGGAATCACTTGGTATTCGATGAGAAGACGTTTTAAGGTATGCCCTTTAAGACTCTGAAGACTTTGATCCTTTACCGTGAGTAATTTAAAAATGCGGGTAGGGGTAAAAACATAGAATTTGAACCCTCCTCAAATAACTTCTTTAGTTTTGCGCCTCAAAATCAGTCATTAGAAATCGTGCATGCGTGATGCCACTTTGCACACGGCAAAATATGACCAAAATAAAGGGATTGATGCAAACAAGCATCACAAATTTCTAATAGGAAAAGTTTTACAAGCGTTTACACCTTCCATTGCGCCTTACGAGGGGTCCGGGTAGGCAACCTGGGGCACATATTAGGTCCCCTTCCACTCTTAGCGCCCTTACAATCCCGTGACTGAGCAAAAAAATACAATAATTTCAAAAACGTATGTTTTAAGTTTACAGAACCGGTTTCGAGGAACATTTCTCAAACGAATCAGAGTGTCAATATCACGTGGTTAGTCAGGATATCTAGAAAAAGCCGAATTTCTAGTTAAATGAAATGCAACTTTTCCAGGCCCTATATCCGCCCCGAAGATGCAAATGAGCGGGAGGAACTTATAAGTCCGTGAGCAGAATAATCCGAGGAACACGTTGGTATAAGAAACTATTAATTTCGTCGACAGACGAGCTTTACAAACGTATCCAAACATGCCGAAGTTTTGATCCATGTTTGGGCCAGCGTCCAAACATGGATCACAACCCCTAAAAAGAGGAAGGGGTTGTTTTGAGACAAAACAAAAAAAGTTGCCTTCCCCTAACACTGTTGTTTATCACATATGTAAAGGGGGATACTCTAGCTCGGTGATCCATGTTAGGGTACCCCCCTCCAAACATGGATCAAAATTCGCGGTCATGGGGATTCCCTGTAGCTCCTAAAGTATTGGAGCTAGAAACTTAATTCCCTCGGGATACTTTCCTAAAGGGTTCAAACTA
>NW_026267257.1:453929-457996 GCF_000697945.3 Frankliniella occidentalis | reverse complement strand
CAAAATTCGCGGTCATGGGGATTCCCTGTAGCTCCTAAAGTATTGGAGCTAGAAACTTAATTCCCTCGGGATACTTTCCTAAAGGGTTCAAACTACACAGCAACGACAAAAAATTATGCTCATCACACTTTTACCGACCCAAAAACCACGGTTTTCTGAAAAATGATCCATGTTTGGTAGGTTTACCCTAGTGCAAGTGCCTCGCGTCTGCCTGTAGGACAATCGCGCATTTCAGGCGTTTTATTTCGACGTTTTCGAACTTCGAGGGGGACAAATAGTATCTGACAACTCAAAGTATCTAAGATACTGTAGATACAACAAAAAATTATCTAAGATATAGTTAAGATACAGGTCACAAAATTTATCTAGATACCAGTAAAAGATACTAAAAAAGTATCTAGATACAGTATCTAGATACTTTTATCTAGATACTGCACAACACTGCTTAGGGGTCATTCCTGGACAACGAAACGCCTTGTACAAATCCTGGCAACCACCCCTAAGGGGGTGAAAGGGGGTAACAAAGAAATAGGGGTTGGTCCAAAAAGTACGATTTTTTTTTCTGGTCTCCTAAGGGGTAACTCGTAAAAGTAGAGCCCTTTAGTAGTTTCCAGTTCCAGGTCAGCCATCGCTGGTTCCCTGCTCTTTCTGCAGCAACTTGATGTGCGCGTAGATGGAGGGATGGCCCTTGCCGACAAGGGTGTTGAACCGGCGGTGCCACCCCTACGTCGAGTTGTTGGTCCGAGGCTCACCCTGAAAGGCAGGATTGTGCAGGTTCCAACGCGCCGGCAGGTTTATCTTGGCCTCTGGGCACGCCGCACAGTGGGACGGATCTCGAAAAAGGTGGACATAATTCAAATATTAATTTCTATGACTTGAAATTGAGCTTATATTGTTTTGAAATGGTACAGAATCACTTACGAGTCTTTTCCTGTTGATATTTTTAACTTAAAACGAAATTTATGAAAATTCATTTCTTTTTTTACAATAAGTTTTTATTTTTGGGAATCATCCAACCAATAAAACCTTCTTGAAGGGTTGTTTAAGTAAGGGTTGATCACAAATGACCTGGAATTCCCTCCTGTGTAGTGGGGAAAGCCTAAAAAAATTCCACACAGTTGGTATGTGTTGAGTGGACCGAAAGAGTCAGTTTCAGATCGAAATATCTGGCTTTTTCTAGGCGCGAATCAAAGGGAAACCTATGAAATGAATTTGTGGCACTAGTAATCTGTTACTGAACGACATTTAGACTCACGCCAAATGACAGTAAAACTTTTAAAAAATTGCGTCATGAGAGGGACGTTCCTAACCTCAAAACACCTCTTTAATATTGCTCCGCAAAGCTAAAGCGGCGGATTGCGGCAGCCGTTCTCACTCGGAATCAAAGCTCCAATGTTTGAACTTCAATTTGATGTGCGCAAAACCGCGGCAATCGGCGGCAATCGTTTTGTAGCTCAATTCAAAGATTATAGGGAGGGAGGTGAAGACTCGTCGCACGCCCTCAGAAAACACTATTTTTATGGCACAAACGCAGGATTTATTAAAATCGCCTAACACAGTTTAAAAGACGAAGTGTCAAACTACAACCCTCTTAACTTCGGTTTGGAATTCAGGCCCCTGTTTAGTGAAAAACAGCATATAAAATACTAGTCATTTGCGCGGGAAGGAGCGCGCCGATCGCGCTTCTAGTGACGGACCTTTGAGGGCTTATAGAAAACGACACAGCTGATTGAAAAATGCGAGAAGAATCGTTTTGGATGCTTTAAAGGTTGTAGATTCACCCTGTATGAACAAAAAAGTTAATGTGATATTGTAGAAATTTGAATTATGTCCACCTTTTTCGAGTTCCGTCCCACTGTGCGACGCCCTCTGACGTAATAGGGTATTTCAATGGAGCGCTGGCCGGAACTAAGAAGAACAAAACCGGGTACAGAGAGCGGTGGTGGGGGCGTGCGCGCGGGGGAGCGGAGGGCGGGGAGGCTCCCCTCCACCCGCCGCTGCTCCGCGCGCCGGCCCCAACCTCAGCTCTGTATCCGGTTTTATTCTTCTTTGTTAGTTCCGGCCAGCGCTCCATTGAAATACCCTATTGTCGAAGTATTGGGATGTTGAGAAGAGTGTCGGGCACCACCTCTCGAAGCTCAGCGAAAACCTCTTCGGCGTCGGCAGGAGGCACGAAGGACCCAGGATCTGGTGGACAGCCTCTTTGACTGACCTGTCGTCGGGGTCACGGTAGGCGCCTTGGAGCCCAGCATCTTGGACAAGCCTGTACACGCTCTGGCCCACGTGTAAAAAGCACAGCCGAAGTTCTGCGTCGGGGAACACGGTGGTGGGGTCAGGTGAGCGGATCCGCGCCGCCTTGCACTTGTCCAGGATCACTTCTGGAACAGTGGTGTAGGACGCCTGTTTCTTGGCCAGAACGACGTATGGTCAGGTCGGGTAAAAAATGCAGAAAAACAAATCTTTCTCATTTAAAGCTATACTTTGATGCATGTGAAGTTGGCGCATGTTCAGAAAGGTGAAGAAACAATCAAAGCACAATTTTGAAGTGTAGTATTGCCAAAAAAGTCTATACTTTTAGCGACAATAAGGGTTAAACACTGTGCATTTTTTACCCTCAACGTGGCCAATAAATGCACACTGACCGGCGGGTAAAAGATGCACAGTGATTTTTAGCAGATGATACATTTGTAACTGAAACTTTACACAACTGAAAATAATAGGAATGATATGTCAAATGTGTCATTGCTTGTACTCTCATGCAGCACCGTGCAGAGCGAGGCAGAAAGCGTGACGTCACCAGTAGAAGATAGACGGGGGGCGGCTGGTCGGTGGCTCGCGCCACAGCCGTCAGCTCCGCAGCGTCAGCCCCCTTCCCCCTCCCTTCTACCTCCCTCCCACCCGGCTCGGCTCGGCCGGCGCTCGGCTGGGAGCGCAGCGCAGCTACGAAGTGGCTACGAACCCGGCGGTCCGGCTCGGCCGCGGCCGCCCGGCCCTGACGCTATGCTATTCTAAACGCTGAAGGAGAATAAAACGCCTATGGAAAACTTGCATGATATAAAATCTTTGAAACCTCCACATTCTGTACTGAAATAATATAATGCAAGGCTTGATCATTACATACGTATCATCTGCTTCCACGATCCGTGCTTTGACGGAACTTTTTTTTTTTTGCACTTTACACCCTCTATAGGGTAAACTATGTACACGAGACGATGACAGCCGGTTTTGGGCTTCTATGATTTAGTCCGACTTTCTCCAGTTTTCTCCAACTATCTCCGATTTTAGGCAAAAAATCCGTGAAAATCGGTAAGAATCCGTGGAAGTCGGTCAAAATTGGGAAATATCCGTAAGATTTGGTCAAAATCGATAAAAATCGCGAGAAATACGTGAACATCGGTAAAATTCAGTAAACATTCGTGAAGTCGGTAAAAATCTTTAAAAATCATATCGAAAAAAATCGTGAAATCACCGAGATTTTGTATGAAATTTATCGCAAATCAAGCCTTTTTTTTGGAGGAAGGGGGCGCTACCCGAGGTGCCCCAGGCTGTGCATTTATTCCCCGCATGGTGTGCATTTTTTACCCGCAGGGATGTGCATTTATTAGACGTTTCATTCAAACGCTTATAGTTAAAAGACGACTTACAAATTGAAAATTCCGATTATACCATTAGATTGGAGGACTTTCAGCTGTAACTTGCACGTAGAGTTCGTCGCGAGGAAAGACTTTTGATCAGCTTTTTGTAAAACTGTTTTCCTCGCGGTGGGAAAGTTTTGAAAGCTATATTTTGAGGTCTGGCTTATAGGTTACTTTGTACATGAAAGGCATTTCCTACTTAAAAACCAACTATTCCTTTGGATAGAAGAAACCATGACGTTTTATTTGGTAATAAGATGTTGCCGTCAAACTGGAGGGAAATATTTTAAAATCCAGTGTGCATTTAATACCCGATCTGACCCGGCCCGGGTGGAAGGATCTGCATTTTGGAATATAGCGATTCACTACACTCGGACCAAATTTGCCTTTGCAGTGTAAGTGTACATTGACTACTTTCTGATTGCGGATAAT
>NW_026267257.1:449871-451849 GCF_000697945.3 Frankliniella occidentalis | reverse complement strand
GGGGGGGGGGCTCGAGCGGTTGGTGTGGGAGAGGGGACAGGGGAGGCTGTGCGCCGGCCCTGCGTAACGAATTCCGGTGGCAATGACACTGCTTTTGTTTACGCGCGCTGGCGAAGTCCGAAGTGCGTTCAGTGATACAGATTAAAATGATATTTTCCGTGTTGTTGAATACTTGAAAATAGAAGGAATGTGGGGAAATGTTACAATTGGGGCGTACCGCAAAAAAAACATCGCTCCTATCGCCTTAACTTGGGGTGAGAGGAGAGGGGAAATAGTGTGGTGTCCTAACGCACTGTAGATAGTATATAGTATAGTATAGTATATTAAATTGAAAGCAAACTTAGTTTTTCTTCAACTAATGCCGTTGTTCTCGAACAACAAAAAACAACCGTGCAATACTTGTTTTGTTAGCGTCCAGTTTGCCTCAGGCTGGTAGAGATCAGGGTAGTAAAGAACGAGTAAAAAGTAAACAAGCTAGGGAGAAAACTGCCGGCCCGGGAGACGTCAGTCCCAGGTCGGCTTCGAGTTTGGTAAAGTCAGTTGATAGTCAGTTTGATCAGCTTCGGAACAGCTTAAAGTAGTTCAGTTTCAGTTAACGTCAGTTCCACGCAGCTGTACATCAGTAAAATATCAGTTAACCGCAGCCTCGGATTAGCTCATTTTTTAACACGGGGGAAAGTGACACAAGAGTGGTAAAACTAGGCGAAAGTAAACTAAAGTATTAGGAAAGAGAGCGGAAGTGAAAAAAGTTGGGTGGAAATGGGAAAAAAGTGGAAAAGTGAAAAAAGTGAAGTAAAAGTGGGTAAAAGTGGGCAAAAGTGAAGTGAAAGTGGGTAAAAGTGAAAAAAATGAAGTAAAAGGTAAAAGTGAAAAAGTGAAGTAAAAGTGAAAAAAGTGAAGTGAAAGTGGCGATAAGTGAAAAAAGTGAAGTAAAAGTTACGAAAGTGAACTGAAAGTGAAAAAGTGAAAAGTGAAGGTGTACACATAATCTCGTAGTGAGCACCCCCTCGATTCTCAAGTGTAGTTGCGAGAGCAGTAAAAGTGTGTGTTATTTATATTTCTTACTGTTATTTGAGCATGTAGTCGTGATTATAACCAGAATTGCAGTTAAAATACATACATAACTATAGTTTCGCAACTACAGTTAGGCAAGTACAGTTTCAAATGCAGTTTTTCTGTACTCCTTTCCACCCGGGGGGAGCCATTACATGCAAAATTTCTCGTGCGTTTCGGTTAAAATGAGTAGTCCTATCGTCTTCGGTGTGTAAAAGTAGCACCCTACCACAGAGGTTTCATGAAAAATACCATCAAAATAAGGGCGTTTGAGATGTATTTTCGCTAGAGGCTTCTGCTTTGCTATGGTTCCGCCGAAAGGGGTGAGGTGCTCATTGCACTCTGGCTTCTGGGCGCACACCCAGTACGTTCGCTCTTTCTTTGTCGAATGTTTATGGTACTGATAATCCTTTGCTATAACTAAAATTTTGCCCCCACTTTTAGACATATTAAATTTTGGTGCCATATTGTTGGCCGAGTAAGTGAAGCGCATGGTGGGTGGGGGTTGACATCCCAACGAAGGCACTTCTTGCAACAGTGGGTATACTATGGTGGGCCAAATGGCGGCGGGCTTTTGTGGTGTTGGGGGAAATGAGTTGGATGTAAAACTAGTGGGCAAAATTGTGGTGGGAGTTCGGGTTTGGTGTAAAAGGCGTTGGGTGAACCGTCCTGATCCCAAAAAAGGAGTTGCTCCTAAAAGTAGGAAAAAATATTTTTCAAGGCTTTCTTGGGGGGAACTCGTGAATGTAGTATTCTGTGGGATAAAATTCTGTCCGTTTGGCTCTAACCTGCATCGTTTGGGAGCCAGAGTGGTTTTTTCGACGAAAAGAAGGTCCCGGGTGGAAGGATCTGTACTTCTAACTGTAATGGCGCATTGTATGCGGATCACATTTACAAATGCATTTGAAGTGTGTACAAAATCATG
>NW_026267257.1:440136-441456 GCF_000697945.3 Frankliniella occidentalis | reverse complement strand
CTTGTATTAAATTTACCTTCCATCTTAGGTGCGGCACCAGTTCCCTTGGCCGGTCGGAGTCTTCTTGCCATGCCCTGCTGAACCCAGCACACCAATAGTATTATGAATTCCAAATGAGGTTGTGAGTAAAATTCACAAGGATGTGGAGAGTGGTAATCAGGGATGGGAAATACCTAGGTAGTACAGTACCTAGGTAGTACTTAGGTACTTTTTCCGATACCTTACCTTACCTAGGTACTGGAAATTTCATTCTACCTTACCGATACCTAGGTACTTTTGGGGATACCGATACCGTCTTTATGTAGGTACTTTCCAAGGTTCTTTAAAAGCAATGTCCACCGAATGAAAGAGGAGAATACTCGTCACCACCAAACTATATTTTTCGGAATGGCTTTGTTTTGGCACCACGTGTGTGTCGTGGAGGGAGAGGGGGTATGGAGAATTCGTTCCGGCTGGCCTCCTGGTCAACCATCTCCCCCGAATAGACAAAGGGCGGCAGGCTGCGCCCCCTCCCCACCCCCGTCTCCTCCTGCCTCCTCCCGCCTACAGGCCACATGTTTGGGGGCCGCGACAGGTCCATTGCACAAAAGGCGTGCGCAGTGTGCAGCATCGGCCGTGTCCTTGACCGTGCATTTCTTGTAAGCGGAAAGGGAAACGTTTGATGAACCCACTCACATGAGCGAGAAAGAGCGGTCACTGTTATTGGCCAACCGAACGACACTGCTAAAAATTAATTGTAAAGGGGTGCAAATTGTTTGGTATTGGAGAGTGGTAACGTAAAATATTAGGTGCGTAACGGGGAAAGGTCATTACGGGGACATGCTGAAAAGTACCTACAAAGTACCTAAAAGTACCTAGGTAGTGGACCGAAATACCGGTACAGTACCTAGGTATTGATCTTTCCAAAGTACATTTACAGTACCTAGGTACTGATTTTGAAATTCTACCGGTACAGCACCTAGGTACTGAGGCAGGACTACCTTTCCCATCCCTGATGGTAATCTATTATTTATTATGCGCCCAATGAAAGTACACTCAAAGAGAACTATTCACATAGAGATTACAAGGGCCAGATTAAACCTCATTTGGAATTAATAATACTATTGGTGTGCTGGGTTCAGCAGGGCATGGCAAGAAGACTCCGACCGGCCAAGGGAACTGGTGCCGCACCTAAGATGGAAGGTAAATTTAATACAAGGTACGACGAGGTTAGTTTTGTCATTACACCGCAATCAGTTAAGCACTGAAAAGGGAAGCGCTTGGAATGCATATCCAACATACCTGGGCAGAAATCAAACTGAAGTCTAGGGACGATACGTC
>NW_026267257.1:435725-440086 GCF_000697945.3 Frankliniella occidentalis | reverse complement strand
GTTAGTTTCGAACTGCACTCCGGACAAGAGTTGCAAAGTACAAACAAAACCTACAGTTGGTATCATACTTAAAGTGCAGTGTTCAAAACTTCGTTCAAAATTTTTTCCCCGGGATTTTCTTCTATTCCCTTCTTCCTTCCCCCACTTACCCCATTTCATCCGGTTAATTGAATGTAGTACTCTTACCTTGATGAAAGTTGATGAAGTTGATGGGAGTTGAACCTCGGACCTGGGAGTTGGTAGCACAGTACGATGACCACTGAGCCACTGCGACACCATGGCTCTGGTCTCGCAGTAACTCAATGACATGCTAAGCGCTCCGGTCCGACAACTCACAGTCGAACTACAGTCGGACTACAGTCCAGCTAAAGTTATGCTACATTTTATTCACCGTTTGCATAGTTCCTATGCTGTCTAAGATTTACAACCGAATAAATCGTCTCCTGCTGCTAGGTTCAAAATGCAGTGTACTACACGTGCACACCGGCCATTATTTGCATGTATACGTATTACGCACGTAGTATCAATAAAGCATTCCGGTAAAGCTGAAATGGAGAAGAATGCGGGGAAGGAGAAAACGGAACTCGCCATACTTTAACATGTGACTTCCGTTTTCTCGTTCCCTGCATTCTTCAGCATTTCAGCTTACCGGAATGCTTTATCTTTGTGTAAAAGTATTTTACTACGAGCTGGGGAGGCGTCAAAAAGCATCGTGAGCACGGCCGGCAGTTTGGGAAACATGTACTCACCCTCCTGAGTAGGTAGCTAGGCCTGGTTCGGGGTATTTCCTTTCGCCACACTCGGCCCATAGTATGCTCCCGGCCGGCAGAACGGCACGTGTGCGGGGGTTGGGGCCGAGCGGGAGCGGGATGTCTTTTACCTGCTACGGTGATGAGTCGCCTCTACTGCCCGGTCTGTTTACCAGGTGAGGTGCAATGTTCAGCCAAAAACAGACTACAGTATACTTTAAAACTGACAGCAGTAATTCCGAAACTGACCGCTCAAATGTACTGTACAGCCGAAAGCAGTCATTACATTTCTTTTTAACTCTATATTTTTAGCTTATTGAATGTAAAACAGACTGAATTCACGAAGTACAACTGAAAGAGCGAATCATGTCGTCAATTTATCTGCTTTTAAACTACAGCAACAACTCAATATACCACTTACGTTACGGTGTGCATTCTCAAGTGTAGTTGCGAGAGCAGTAAAAGTGTGTGTTATTTATAGTTCTTGCTGTTATTTGAGCATGTAGTCGTGATTATAAACAGCATTAGAGTTAAAATACAATCATAACTATAGTATAGCAACTACAGTTGGGCAAGTACAGTTTCGAATGCAGTTTATCTGTACTTCTTTCCACCCGGGAAATGAACATGCTATTCATAAAGACGTACAGGGAGGCGTCAAATCGTAAAATGGAAGAGGAAGAACCTCACCAAAACAGCACGTTCTGGATCAGGAGCTACTCTCGGAATCACTGTACTTTTAACCGTATTGAAGCTGTAGGTAGATGTATTCAGAAAAGCAAAAAGACAAGTTTTAAGACTGCTTGACAAACAATACGTCCTAAAAACTGCGCTTGTTCATTTTATTTTATTTTACTGCTTTTCAAAGCATAAGGGTTGGGTGGAGTCTCGGTGTCGCACCGTGACAGTCTTTAATCATGTCTTAGGAGCTAATCTTAAGAGCCGCACCCCCCCCCCCCCCCCCCAGCCCGGAAGCATAATTTTGTTTGATCTATATATGGTGAAACGAAAGGCCACCGGCAGGTCAAGCTTCGCCTGGCCCTTGCCGAATGGAGTTGTCTGCGGAGCGAAGAGAAAGGTTAGGCCTAGCTTGTTTGCATAGCTAGAAATGTTTAATGTGTTCACACTTCACAGGCCTATCAACTACAAGGTCCCCAATTGATCTGAGAGTTGAGTGTGTAGCTTTGCAAAGAAACATAATCCATTAACAACCTGCTGCTCCTTGTGCTCGTGCTCGTGGCCGTAACAAGGCCAGCTGGATGGTTTACTATGTACATTTTTGTTGCAGACATCCGTCCTCCAGTGGGTGCGAGACCACCGGGCGCATCATAAATACGTGGACACTGATGCAGACCCTCATAACTCAAAGAGAGGTTTTTTCTACTGTCACATAGGCTGGACTATGATGCACAGACATCCAGAGGTGAAACGGCAGGGGGCCAAAATTGACTTCAGTGATGTATTGGCGGACTCTGTTGTGCAGTTCGAGCATCGGTATGTGTTATGTGGTCTACGGACTTAAAAGAAACATGGTCGGCTGAGCGATAGTGAATACTATTTAAGGGGAGGCTACACTGATATTGGCATCACCATGAAATTAAAGGTCATGGTATGGGGGGAATTTTTTTCACGGTTCAGTATGTCAAGAAAGCGCTAAAAAGCTGTGTCTGCAGTCTGTGGGTCAAACCGTTCAGTAGTTAGATTTTTGTAACGTTGTTTGCAGAGTCTGACTAGAACTACTCCTTGTGCATTCAATTTGGTCGCAGAAGGTTCGCATAAGGTTTTTTGAAATGACCAAGGAACAATATCTATTGACCACATCTTCAATTTTATGTCTTGGATGATTTTTAACATTTCGTTTTATTTCAGACTTTTTAAAAGTTCCAAAATACTGAAAATTACGGCTAATTTATTTTTTTGCTTACAAAAATCAAATGAAATGTGTAATTATGGTCAATAGAAAGTGTTGAGGGTACTTCAAAGTAGATCTTCACAAATTCTCAACATCATAGCTCAAAACCAAATGCGCAAGGGATTTTTGGAATGTTGGAAAACAGGGTTCTAAATAAACCGAAAAAACTAATTTTCTGAGTCTCAAATTAGTTCCGTATTGTGAACTGAATTTATTAACGGTACCAGAGTAGCAAGTAAAAAAAAATTGAGGGACACAACAGGGTTTAGAGGTGAAAGATCGAGCATTACGTAACGACCGGTATTTTGACAAGAAACTGCCATTTTTCAGTGTAGCCTGCCCTTAAGCGATTCTCAGCAAACAGGTCACTAAGGAGTTCCTAAACTATTATTTTCCTGTCGAATTTGTTAGGTTTTTTTGTCAGAGTGTTTTCATTTCACTCCAAATACGATACTTTGCAATGTAGTAATAGCCAAGTTCTTAAAGGGTTTTATACCACACCCAGATGGTAAAAAGCACTAACATAATTTGGTGCACTGCAAAAAGGAACTCGCAATAGGTGGTGACGAGCACTTTAAAGGGTCGAAATGTGCATTTCATTATGCTCCTAATGACTGGAGTTCGTTCCGACAAAGACAGAACACGATCGGTTGAACAAAAGCAAATACTATTTGGGTAATTCTCAGGAAACTAGCAATTTTTGACTTGGAAAATTTCCAGACAATCTTAAGAAAATATTCGTCTAAGGTGCGTCGCATTTATGGGGTGACATTTGGGTCGACCATCGTCCCCCTAAGTCCGGTTATTCATCAGCAAACTACGCCCACCCTTCCGTCAAACGAAGTTGCCAGCTTACATTAACACGTACAAGGAGGCTTCAAATCGTAAAATGGCGAAGGACAACCCCCTTCCACAAAGAGCACAGTCTAAATCGGGAACTACCCTCGGATTCGCTGTATCTGTAACCGTATCGGAGATAGAGGTAGATGCATTCAGAGCAATCGCGTACAGTCAAGTTTTAAGACGGTTTCACAAACAATAGGTGGTAAAACCTGCGCTTGTTTTTTGAAATGGACCCGTTTCTGCCAGACAGAAGAGGGGGCGCGTCATGGTTCAATACCACCTGTTGAGCAGCTCCACACCCACGCCCGGGTACCAGAGCAACAATAGACACCTTGCTCTCTGAGTATAGGGTGTTCCAGGCAATCTAAAACGGAAGTAGGAAAAGAAGAAACTCACTGACCTTTTTCCGTAATGACTCTGATTGGTCGAGCTTATCACGTGCCTCCGAGGCCTTTCAGGTATGAGAGACTGTCAGTTCAGTTTCGAGCTCCCCTCCATATTTGAGAGGTTAGGATCGGACCAAACTGCCATGGTAGTTTCTCATACTGGGCGGACGGAAACAGTTAAATCAGTGAGTTTGTTCTTTTTCACTTCCGTTTTAGATAGCCTGGAACACCCTATTCGGCCCCCCGCGCGCGCTGCTCAGCGCCCACGCCAAAAATTGTGTTCAATTATAAAAGTAATGATTAATAGGCTAATTCACGAAAATATCACGCAAAAAGATACATTAAGGACAAGAACAGTACAGCGAGGAGGCATCGGATACCTAGCTAGCGTCCGAAAGCGGAAGCCCTGTAAGAAATAATCTGGGCGGACCCGGGCGAAAACGGGCGAACGCGTGCCCCGTGCGGGCACAG
>NW_026267257.1:429029-430072 GCF_000697945.3 Frankliniella occidentalis | reverse complement strand
ATTCAGGGGGGGACCTCCCGGAGGGGGGACCTCCGGACGTTTCCCCGTGACGCAACGAAATTGTTTTTGACCATTTTCCACATTTTTGTAAATTTCTCTGGAACCGCAACGCGTTACGTCCACCCCAAAGAAACGAATTTTGTTTTAGGGCACAAGGACCCATTTGAGCACGATGAATCATAAGGAAACGGAATTAAAGGGCCATCCAAACTGTAATTATGAGCTATAGTTTGTTAAAATATCTTGCACGGTTGCAGAGATATTTATAAAAATGCGGAAAATGGCCAAAAACAATTTCGTTACGTTACGACGCCCTGCTTTTCTGGCGATTTAAGTATAAACGCGATAAAATCTAAACCGTAGGACCTACAGCCGGCAGCCGGCGTAGACATATATTCTTTCTCGTCACAAAAAGACGAAGAAATCAGCGCAAATCTTATTGTTGAAATATCTCACCCATTGCGCTTGGGACCCCGTCTAAATTTCAAGGGCTTTGCAGCTGTTGTTTGAAGTAGTCTCGCAGCCAAAGGAACAAGCAGGCCCGCCCTTCCGCCAAAGGGAGTTGCCAGCTCCACTTCGCTGCGTCGGCAACTCCGTTCGGCAGGGGCCGGTCCTGCTTGGCCTGCTGGCGGCGATGGTCGGGACTGCGGCCCGACCATTTCGATCTCGCGATTTACTGAAGAACATAATTAAAAACATAATGTGACCGGTAAATCACTTTGCATTTGAGTTAACTAAGGCTTCCGGTGGGCCTGTGGCCCTAAAGATTTGCTCCTTGGACATGAAAAAAGACTGCAATGGGGCAACACCGTGACTAAACCTCACCATTCTGCTTTTCATAAGAATAATGAAAAAAAAAGAATAAACAGCCGCAGTTTTTGGAGTGTATTGCTTGTCAAACAGTCTTAAAACTTTACAGTTTGTCATTGTTTTAAATATACACTGTAAAAAGCTTATGAACTAAATACTTTGCAACGTTACGAACAATTTTCGTTCTTTGTATTGCAAAGAAATTGTTCGTATTGCAAAGCGATTGTTTGTAA
>NW_026267257.1:427795-428979 GCF_000697945.3 Frankliniella occidentalis | reverse complement strand
CGGGCGGGGTCGCTTGCGTGTCGCCTGGAGTCTGCCCAGGCGCGGGCGAAGCTGGGCGGTCTGCCTGCGCGACTGCGCGCGTGTCGCCCGCGGGTCCCGTGTCCGGGCAGCGGGACAACCGCTCATAAGCATTCCTAAGCTCTTCAGACCTGGAAACTATTGAAATGCTACCGTTTTTATTTTTTTATATTTTTTTCTGACTTTCCTGATTTTTTTCCGATTTTTTCGTTTTTTTCTGATTTTTTCCTTGATTTTCTGTGGTTTTGGAGAGAATCGGCGAGAATCGGTGAGAATCGGCAAGAATCGGCAAAAATCGAAATTTTTTATGGTCCCCTAAGGGGTATCTTGTAAGAGTAGCACATTTTGAATCGGGAACTGCCCTCGGATCTGCTGTATCTTTAGGCCTAACTGTATCCACTGTAAAAAGTTTTCGTGAATGAATCACGAAAAAATCAGTTACAAAATGCATCGTATAAAATACTTTACGAAAATATTTCGTATGTGCCAATTTACGAAACATTTCGCAAAGTTACGAATTCATTTTGTAACGGACGCAAATTTGAGGTCGTTAGACACGTACCCTTTAGTTAGAGCTTGGGATTTTGAAAAGTAAATCGTACAATAAAGGTGTATCGTAATGTGTTAGAAACAAAGTTTCCGTGATAGAAAATAAACCTAGAAAATGTCGTAAAATTTAGACAATGCATATCGAAGGCAATAGGCCTTAATGCACTCCTTAATCAAAACGAAGTGTCAGAAAACATTTAAAAAAAATTATAATTAAGAATTGACTGAAACGATTTGACTATCCAAACCTGTCAAATAATTTTATTTTTTTCAATACTTCTTTTGGCACTCTGTTTTGATAAATTACTTCATTTAGGCCCATTGACGTCGATAGCTTCGTATCAGTTCACTATTTTCGCCCTAACTCCAATTTGTGTTAAATTCGACAGAATTTCGTGGCCCTGGGCGATAGGCAATACACTCAAATGCACGTGTTGGGGTCCGAGAATATTGACTGGTACAAAGGCAAGTAATTTCAGCCCTACGTGTCGGCTTTGGATCGCTCAGAGACCAGAAACAGACAAAACATGCTTAAAAATTGCACTTTTCTGCAGGGCGTCGTGACGCGGGTTGATGCGGGAGGTCCCCCCTCCGGGAGGTCCCCCCCTGAATATTTT
>NW_026267257.1:416535-420889 GCF_000697945.3 Frankliniella occidentalis | reverse complement strand
TTTGGTTTGCATTACGAACCTATAGTTCGTAAGCAATTTACAGTGTATCCACCTCTAGCTCCGATACAGTTAAACATACAGCGTAGTTCCCGACTCAGAATGTGCTGTTTTGGGGGGTAATACCTCTGACATTTTACGATTGGACGCCTCCTTGTACGGCTTTATGTGCATCCACTGTAAGAATAAATTTCGTGATTATACGAAATTTTTTAGGTTAATTTTCTAGTACGAAAACTTCGTTTGTAACCAATTACGATACATCGTTATTTTACGAATTGCTTCGTAAAATCCAAAGCTCTAACTAAGGAGTATGAAATTTGCATATATATTGTCAAATTTTATGACCACGATGTAGTTAATACGGTGTCGGCACTGAGCTATCCGAGGGGGCCACGGAATATATTCTTAACTTTACAAAATGTTTCGTAAATTGGCCCTAACGAAATATTTTCGTAAATTATTTTTTACGAAGCATTTTGTAAAATCACGAAAACTTTTTACAGTGCGTGGTCATCTTCGACGTATTATCGCCGAACAACCTACTCTAACGCCCGAACGGTGCAAGATAGAGCCAAACGGAAGAAATTTTAGTTCTGCGGGTTGTATTTTCATCAGTCACCCCTTAGGAGACCATCAAATATTTTCTAAAAAGAATGTATTCATTTTTGGACCACTTTTGTGAGTAAAACTCCCTCTAGCGCCCAAACGGTGCAAGATAGAGTCAAACGGACAAAGTTTTAGTCCAACGGGTTCTACTTTCACGAGTTACCCCTAAAAAGCATATTTTGTTCCTACTTTTTGGACCAACCACATATTTCTTTGTTACCCCCTTTCATCCACTTAGGGGTGGTTGCCAGGATTTGCACCAGGCGTTTCGTTGTCCAAGAGTGACTTGTAAGATACCCTGAAATTTGCCGACCTCTAGCTCATCTCCTTCCTCTTACACGGACGACGGACAGACGGACGGACGGACACGAGAGCGGTTGCATAAGCCCGCTTTAATGCTTTAATAAAAGTAGAAGGGCGGGCTAAAAACCACGTAAGCATTCATTTTTCATTCGCTACTCGATTTTGACTCGCGTTGCTCTCTGTGAAAATTGAGTTTTTTTGGGGCCACCCTAAAGAAGGGTGGGGTATAGTCACGGTGTTGACCCGTTGCAGTCTTTTCTCATGTCCATAGAGCCAATCTTTAGGGCCACAGACCCCTCCCCTCCCCCCGAAAGCCTCAGGCCCCAGTCGACTCAAATATGAAAGGTGCCTTATCGGTCGGACCGACCAAACGCCACGGCAGGCCAAGCTAGGCCAGGCCCGGCCACTGCCGAACGGAGTTGCCTGCGAAGCGAAATGAAGCTTGTTTAGGAGTGAGCCCTAAGATTCCCTGGAGTTTTGAAGTCTCTAGCACATCTCTTTCTAGTGAAAAAGACAGACACACAAGCAAACACGAGGTCGTTTGCATAAGCCCGCTTGATAGATTTTTCAGAAGGGCTGGCAAAAAACAGACGGAAGTGTCGACGAGGGTTTGAGATGAAACCTTAGGTGTTCTATTTTACATCCAGCAGGTGCAATAATTCGTCACCCTTCTCACCTTGTGCACGTGCACGCCAGAGGCGGCAGTCTTTTTGTTAGGAGTTCCGAGGTAGCCCATGGTTCTATAACAGTGTTTCTTCTCTTTCCTTAGGTTCCATTATCTTTTTGTTCTTTTATGCGCCTTTATTATCCCTACCGTCATACCAGTCGTTGCTTGGGACGAGACGTGGACAGTCTCTTCTCTGGCAAGCATTGTACGAGTTGTGGTGTTCATTAACATTACAATGACTGTTAATAGCTTTGCCCACATGTTTGGAGATAGACCTTACAATAAGTAAGTTTCACATGCTTTCTACAGGAAAGCTTAAATCTAACTTGAGCAGCTGATCAGACTCATTAATCCTTTTTTTAACTGCAGGCAAATCTGCCCAACAGAGCTCTGGATGGTATCATTTCTAGCTATGGGGGAGGGATGGCACAACTATCACCATACCTTCCCATGGGACTACAAAACATCTGAGCTGCCCTATTATTGTAATTTCACAACTTTTGCTCTCGATGGTTTTGCGAAAGTGGGATGGGCATACGACTTCAAGTCGGCCAGCAAAGAATTGGTTGACTCGGTGGCATCACAACATGGGGACGGGTCACGGTCAACAGCTATGGGGCGTCCAATAATGATTCATGAATTCGGACTTGCGACCTAAAACCGTACAGTTTGCTTTACCTCACCCTGTAAATCAATCGTTTATTCAATGACAACGTGTGACTTTTTAAAATAACATTTTGTAGGTTGGACCACCCTAATTAAATTTAAACTTAAAAAAATACAAAATAAGTGCACTGTAAAAAGTCGCGGGTAACTTTGTGTAAACTTTGTGTAAAATTTTGCGGAACTGCAATTGTAATTGTAAATGTATTTTGCATGTCTAAAGGGGTCATAAACCATTTTTTCGCATTCTTTCGTACATTTACCAAGCCATTGTTTAAAAATTTATTAAAAACTTAGCCAATTTCGGGATATTTGTTGTAGTATTACTATGGCGTGTTTGTGTATCCCATACTGCATCCAATACTTTGAATTCATAAAATCAGGTAAGAGTTGAAGTTCGTCCACTTTTCGTATCCCCGAGTAAACTTCCTTATTCTGCAACCTCATTAATTTAAGACAAAAATAATAACCCAAGCACTTTTTACATATATCTACAGTGAAAAACTTTCTAAAACGGTGAACTTTCAAAACTCTTAACAGTTAGCGGATGATAAGTTTTTCGTCTTCAAAGTAGCAAAATATTACCCAATGTAAATTCATAACAACCCTTTGAACCTAATTTCATATAACTCTACAAAAAAGTGTGTAAATCAGACACATTTACGTTTGTGCCACTTTAGACGTTACGAAAAGGATGCCTGACAATCCTGCGTGCACAACGAGGGGTAAAATTGTGTACATCGGATTGCTAAATTGTAAAGCTTACCGATGATTACCTAAGATTACTAACGTTCTCGAATCATTAACGAGGTTTACCAATGAAAACTCAGTATGATTCGCCTGCATTTTAAATCTAAACGGCAATGTTTTGTCAAGAAAGATTCCATTTTAGTGTGCATCTTAGATCTCAATTCTTAAACTTGCAAGTTACAAATTTACTGGAAAAAGTTTATTTTTGTTCTTCGAAGGGATGCAAACTCGCCATTTTCAACATGCGTGTTTGCATTAAGGCAAGATGTGTACAGAAATGAATGGCTTAATAAGCACATTTCCTTTGAAAAGGCCCTCACGACTGTGTAGATTACCAGGGGTTACCAGTGATTTCCGAGTATGTGTACGCCTGATTACTACAGTCGGGCAACCCTCGTAGCACAACTATAATGCAAATGAAGTTTGCACTAGTAACAACTTGTATTCGCAAAATTGCTTCAATGTCTAGCCGTAAACATATCCCAGAGGGAAAATCACTTGCGTTCTTACTCGTACACCCAGGCCCCAGGCCTGTACTGAAGACGTACTAACTCGTACTAACAGCGTAAGAACGCGTTCTAATGGTAAAAATCAAGCGAAATAGTGCCGTAATAACATTATTTTCAATAAAAGATGAAAAATTGCGCTTAAAATAGAGTGTACTAACGTGTACTTACAGAAACACGCTGATCTGGAGTGATTTCCCCCTCGAAACAGTCGTGCTAGGCGAGGAGTGTACGACTCGCCTAAACAGTGTACTTTTGAGTACAGATTATAGGATGATTGGAAGATTATATAGTGATTATAAGATTATAAAAATGATTACAGATTAGAGAAATGATTATAAGATTATAAAAATGATTACAGATTAGAGAAATGATTATAAGATTATAAAAACAGATTAACGATAGATTATTTAGATTATAATAAATTAAGAATGACTAAAAGATGTACTAAAAGAAGGGTTGCCTGCCAGGCAACCCAAGCGTTTCCACTGTAAGGGGGGCGAGCTGGAGAGGCAGGCAACCTCGACCCTGTCCCCTGGTCTGCCCCTCCCCCCCTTCTTTTCCCTCTATGCCGAGCACAGCTGAAGTCTTCTGTTGGTAGCGGGTGGGACGGGTATGAAGAAAATTGAACTTCAATTTCAAAAGGTGAGATGAAATACCGACAAGCGTCAGGTTTAGCGGCTAACAAGATTGTTATCAACTTCTTAAACTGTGCCTTGCTCCATTACATGCCTTTCTTAAACGTGTTATGCAATTCACTGTTAAAAATGTTATTAAAATTCATAACATTTTTGTTATTAATTTTAATAACATGCGTGATTTCATAACTGGTGTTGTGAAAAGTAACAATCATGTTATG
>NW_026267257.1:408914-410510 GCF_000697945.3 Frankliniella occidentalis | reverse complement strand
ACGGAGTTGCCGGCGCAGCGAAGTGGAGCTGGCAACTCCGTTTGGCGGAAGGGCGGGCCTGCTTGTTGTTAAGCGTGCTTGGTTGTTCTTGATGTTTCATTTTTTGGAACTGTTTTCTCATGAATTTGTAAGTTTATGAACTTTTTGCATTGACATGTGGAGTAAAACTTAATTCGACTCCTTGTGTTCAAGTTTCAACGACTCAAACAACGCTTGCGCTAATCGCTCAGCCAATGAGATCCTTCAAATATTATACTACTGTTACTGCCTTGTTTCAAAGGTAATGTAGCCATTTAAGATTATTGGCTGTGCGATTAGCGAAGTCTATTACTCCAATGATGGTCAAAAAGTTTCGCGTCTGTCCGTCCGTCTGTGCCTATCTGTTTGTCATCACGATAACTCGAAAACGAATTAGCTAGCAACCTGCGATTTTCAGGGTCGTTTTGTATGATAAAAAGACAGATCGAGTTCAAAAGAGAGCATTCTAGCTGAAAATTGGATTTTTAAGAAGTCATAAATTACAGACCCCAAAAATGACTTTTGAACAACAATATATCTTTACAGTTGTCTGCCAAGTAACTCATCAAGGTTGAGGCGTTTGGACCAAAATTTCGGCCGTTTAGCTCTATCTTTAACAGTTTAGGCGCTAGAGGGAGTTACATTTTAATTGTTTTTGTCAGATGTTTGATGGTCTCCGGTGGGGTACCTCATTAATAAAAAAAAAACCCGAGAAACACAATTTGTGACTCTAGGGGCCGAAGGCCTATTCACGAGGGCGTATTTTCGTCTCTTTTGGGCGTGTTTGAGACCAGTCCCCATGCGCCCGGACTAGTACTGAAACAGTACGCTCGTGTGGACTGAACGGTCCCTGCTTGGGGACTGTTTGGGTACTGATTTCTTTTTATAAGGGTATTTTGAGCGTATACTTCAAAACGTTATCTACAGAGGGAATGTCTTTAGGGGGTTGTACATATTTTTCGGGAATGTTCTCGCTTACTCTACTCTCTAGTAGCACAAGACTGTCGCACACAGTGCTATTTTTATCTATCATCCTATTGTGACGATAACGAAACTCCAAAAGTGTTCGCTTTTCCAGAGTCAGACGATTGGCTCTGGTCTATCACATTTAAACCATCTACCATTCTGTTGCATTTTTATCGATTCCAGATCGAATCCGCGACAGTGGGGTTTCGCTTCCATAACGATAGCTGGCCTATAACGATTTTCGTTTCGAGGAAAAACGATAGTATACCGATAGAAACATTTTCTCATTTCGTAAATAGCACCGATAGTTCGTAACTTTTTTTCTACTGTTGTCTCTGCTACTAGGGCTCTAAAATGGCAGCGGATAGTCACAGTGAATGTTAAGAGACAAATGGGGTCGAAGACAACCCTGGCTCTTCATATTTACAAATCCATGAATTATTGACTGAGCGATTAGCGAAGCCTATTATACTCAGTGATGATCAAAAAGTTTCGTGTCTGTCTGTCTGTGTGTGTGTGTGTGTCTGTGTGTTTGTCTGTGCGCACGATAACTCGAGAACGAATTGAGCTAGCGACCTGGGATTTTCAGGGTCGTTTTGTGTCATAAAAAGA
>NW_026267257.1:405728-408864 GCF_000697945.3 Frankliniella occidentalis | reverse complement strand
ATTATGAATTATGTGTTTTATTACAGATTATTTCAGTCTTAGAGTCAAGTCATGCAAGGGCAACTTTTACTACTTGAAGTACAGCTGGAGCTAGTAATTGCCATGAAAGTGGGCGCTCTCAGCATAAGCGATCGATGGTGGTTTTATAAAATCTCAGAACAGTTACCGGTAAGTTTGCCTCATAAATGGAGCTATTTATTATATCAAGTACGTTAAAACGTTCGGCTCCACATTAGTGAATATACAATTTTGCAAAATAAAACGACGCATTACTAATAAGTACGACATAAAGGCGCGCCGTTCAACACTGTCCGATCTCCTTTTCAGCTTTTATCTGCACCGTTGGATTCAAACCGTGATATGTTCTTTGGAAACTCCTATTAAGACATAAGACATAACTCCTATTAACAGGAAACTAATAAATTCTATGTGATACTTACAGATCACGTAACACCTTAGACCAATAATAAAATGGCATGATCTTGACGAACAGATGTACGAGGCGTTCAAACTACCATCTCGCTGCAGACTCCAAACAGCAGATCGAACAGTGTTGAACATCGCGCACGGAAATTGAACTTTGTTCGAAGGATGCGTCGAAAAGTCAGTACCACTTTGAAATTTTATAATCTCACATTTATCAAAAGATAGAAGTTGATTATTTTAAATACAACGAATTCACAACTTTGCACAATAAATTTAAGTCAAATAGTTATGTCAAGTATGACCAGAATTCAATGGGATTTCCATGAGAACACTCGAGCACATCTAAGCCAAGAACACGAAACTCCAGGTTTTTTTCGTGCTCCTTTCACGCAGTCATGTCTATGTACTCCTGATTCACATTTGTTAAGAGAAACTTGGTTTCATTATATACAATGAATAAACAACTTGTCAATATAAAATTAAATAAAACATAGTTCGACGTATGATCAGTCAGAATTATGCAAATCACGCAAGAGCTAGTTTATTTCCGTCGATCACTTTCAAAATATAATTATCTCTTGAAGTGAGCAATAACGCCTTACACGAAAAAGAATACGTTAGCTGTGACAGCTAATGCGTTGGCAGCGTCGGCACTAACTAAAATATTTGTTGAATGAACTGACGAGCGTTGCTTCAGGTAGCTGATGAGAAGAAAAACGATACCTCCACTATTGCAAGTTACTACATTAGCTGTCTTAGCTTATGTTCAGTAAGCTGTCAGAAACACATATCCGTAGTTGCAGTATACATTTTACATCTCTGAAGTACCAATGGTATTAAATCCCTTAGCTTTGATATGAAACAACTGCAGATTAGCCCCTTAACTTGATGAACGAAGTCAGTAAGTAATGACAGTAGATACGGTGAGTTCACTGTAACAATACCATTTAGATCTCTATTCCAATATTTTGTTTGGCTTTTCAATATAGGTGAGAAAGCTTACGCCAAAAATTTTGACCGTTTGACTCCATCTTGCGCCGTTAGGGCGCTAGAGTGCTTTTCTCGACGAAAATACGGCGAAAATGACCACGTTGCACATAAAGACGGAGAAGGAGGCGTCAAATCGTAAAATGTCAGCAGAGGAAGTTGCCCCCCAAAACAACACATTCTGAATCAGGAACTACCCTCAGATCAGGGGTCCGTAACTTAACATAACGAACATGATCGGTTTGTTAAATAATATAACAAAGTCGCAAATAAAACTTTAAGTTAAGTTAGATACGTAACCAATAAGTAATTTGTTTTTCCGTTAACGTTATATATGTAACCAATTCATTTAACGTTAAAAGCGGCTTCCCTTTATTGAGTGACTTATATCGCACAGGCATGAAATAGAACATAACACTTAAACCGAGGGGGTAATCACTCCGTAAAAATGCGTACACCTCAACTTTTCACTTTTCCACTTTTATTCACTTTTTCACCGTTTTACAACGTCTACTTCATGTCTATGCCTATATCCCCTCTATTTTATTCATTTTTGATCTGATCAATGCACGATGAGTCACTTTTGTCCACATTTTCTTAAAATTTTCATCACTTTCAGTCAACTTTTTGTCACTTTCACTTTAACTTTAATAGAAATGTGTACACCTACTTTCTGTAGTGATTACCCCCTCGACTTAAACACTTATTAAAGTAATATTTGATAAATCCATAACGGTTATTTTTTTAAACAAAATTTATATGTTATTTACGTATCTGTTAAGTGCCATAGTAGGCGTTATCAGTTATCGGGTACAACACTAACGATCAACAAAACGTTATGAGCTCCTTATATGTTAAGTTACGGACCCCTGCCTCAGATTTGCCGTATCTTTCACTGTTTTGGCCCTAGAGGTGGATATATTGACAACAATGGGAAAAAGTCAAGTTTTAAGACTGTTTGATAAACAATACAATCTGAAAACTGCGCTGGTTCATATTTTTGTATTTTTCTGAAGCAAAGCAGAAGGATGGGGTGTAGTCACGGTGTTGCCCCGTTACAGTCTTTTGTCATGTGAAAGGAGCAAATCTCTAGGGCCGCAGGCCCCCCGCCGGAAGTTAGTTCACTCAAACATGAGAGAAGGGCTTAATGGAGAGGCAACGAGACGCCCGCTGGACACCACCGCGCCCAATATTATACCAGTTTTCTCCGAAACGCGGGTACTTACCGTGTCGCGGGAAGCCTCGGCGGCTCAAGAAAGGTCCCCTGTACGACCTCTCAAAATTTGAGTCACCTCCGACACACCGAAGCTGGTAAGAAAGGCGGAAACCGCGCCGCTGCCCTGATTCGGCCAACTGCCGCCGCGCGCCACGAGGCCTTCTACATCGTTCCCGTAACCGCCTTTACAGAATAGTCGCTTTAAACGCGTTATTACACAGAAAATCTGACCTGCGACCTGCGACCTGAAAGCGTACTAAAGTCCCCATCTTCGCGACGCGAGCAGAAAGCACACATAAAGCTATATTTTTTGCGGCGGGCACTGACTGACAATGTACTGTTTTGTGCGTAGGTACGTACAACTGTCAACAGACATAACCTACGAACAAAATTTGTACGTAACTATGTACAACATTGTACCTAATTATGTATAATATCGCGTACATTACGTATGTGCATAGTTGTACGGAGGTATGCGTCCTCTCTCTACGAGTGCGTTCTCTCTGC
>NW_026267257.1:392144-400183 GCF_000697945.3 Frankliniella occidentalis | reverse complement strand
ACAAGGAGTAGCTTTGCTTAATTCTTCCAGCATAACAAATGATGATCTTGTTTTAGCTAATATGTTGTTAGATAAATTTGTAAGGGATATTGAGACTTTGTACGGTGTAAGGCATATGAGTCACAATATGCATATGCTTCTACATCTCAGCCGTTGCGTTCAAAACCTAGGTCGTCTGCACATGACCAGCTGCTACAAATTTGAGGATATGAACGGTAGAGTACTTCGATTCGTTCATGGCTCTCGACAAGTTGCCCTGCAAATTCACACTAACTTGATTATTCCAAATGGTGACCATTTAAATCAGATCTCTTTTTGTTTTGTAATTGTATAAGTTATTTTTTACTTTTTTCTTAGAAAATTTATGTGACGTTGACAATATATATATTTTTTTATGAATAAGACTAATTGTGCCAGGAAGCAAAGTGTTTGACTTCATGTTCACAATAAAATGTGTTAGAGTTTTTATTTTACATTTTTGTTTTTCTGTGAGGAAAGTTTATACTGTGTTTCTAGCCTATCTGGTTCGACAACGCTTTTTGAGTAACTGACAATAAATTTTGAAAATTACCACACAGCTCCCTTTTGTACAAAATTCGTTTGAATTTGAATCCTCTTCTCCTTCACGCGTCATTTGTACGCTTACCTTGCGGTCGGTGCGATGCATGCCGAGTAAAACACAGAGGGATGGATACAGTACACGAGAGGGGCCGGGGGCGGGGGAATGCATATGACGTCACGGTTGCGCCGGGAAGTGCAGTGTGGCAACAACGCAGCCGTGCGATCCGGGCCCTGGCCGTTTGGTAGTTATTTTGTCATCCGCTTGTCATTCATTTGTGAACGTTAAGACAAAATTTTTGATAAACTTTTAACACCTGGTCTACATTCTGTCACACGCATTATCCGGTTTGTGGACAGTTTGTCAACCAGTTGTCAACAATTCTGTCATTGGGAAGTCATTAATCTGTGGCTTGTGGTTCTACAAATTTGTGACAAAATCAAGCCATCGGTTTCTATGCGGGACATCGTAAACAATCAGGAGAACGAACTTGCGCGCAAGAAATCGCGATCAAACGTGTTCAATAGCACGATTTTAAAAAATTGCCCCTGGGAGATAGGCAACCCTGTACACACATGGGGCCTGGCAATGGTTCCGCATCTCAAATCGAAGGTACGGGTGTAGAGAACGTTCGTGCCGAACGGCAACCCGGTATCCCGATCTGCAAGGTGAAATTGACTAACCACTGATCGAGCGGCCGTCGGGGTCCCTCGCCGATGGCGGCTGTGTCATAGGAAGATAGCGAGCCTTTTAAATATTCGCGCGGAGGGTTAGGTTTGCATCGAACATGTGCTCCACTCATCGTGGTGCCGAGTTTTAAAAAATTTCTAAAGTACTGGCGACTCATCAAAAATATTGTGAAAATAGTGACCTGCATTAATGCCAGATACGTGTGGACTCGTTCAAAGTGGATTTTTGTCACCGATTGCTGTGAAAAACGTGGATATTCTTTTGGAGCGGCCTGGACCTCGAGGAGAGCACATGCTTTGGAAAAGCGCATGTTCCCCAACTTCTCAACTCAAGAAACAAGACAGTGATTGTGTCTGTGTGTGCGTGTGAGAATATCACAGTTTTTAGTACAATGATCTGAAGAGTGACTTCAAGATGTAATTGTGATTGTATGGATTACTTTTCGACGGACTCGAGGTAGGTGCGGCAACTCCAAGGTGTCCCCTCCAAAATAATTATAAACAAAAAAGATTTAAAAAAAGGGAAAAGGGAAATTAAATGTTTGAAAAATTCAAAACTTTGTCACAGAGGATAACAGTCAACCAGCATTTGCCCTTGAAAATACTGACCTTTCGGATAGTAAAGACGCGTTGTCCATCGCGGAACGTATTTGCAAAGATATTTCAAAATTTCCAGTTGCTATCTTAACTGAAAATGTACATAACGCTTCTTTTCTTAAAGTCATTGCCACTACTGAATTAAAATTGTGCCCACTCCCCAGTGTTCGAGTTTTGGCACGGGAAGACGAGCTTCAGGCATACCAACCTAAAAATTGCAAATTAAAGGTAGAGACCGTACCCAATTATCTATCGAAGTTGCTCAAGGATCCTTTGCGTAAAGAAGTCGCTCTTCAAAGCGTAGCAGACTTATTCTTTACTCTTGCTGAAGGCATAAACGAGCTCCGTGAAATAGATGCTATTAAAAATTTTAAATAGATTATCCAAATTTTGTTTTCAATAATGCCAAAGGAAGACGCACTTTTAGTAGCGTGGACAGAGTGCCAGACAGTGGAAGGCTTTGTTCGAGATTTGAGTCAATATAAGCAAAATATGGAAATAAAAGAAAATAGACTTAAATCAGAAAATGTCGAGGACTTAACCCAACGAAAATTTGATGAGTTACTAGTGAGCATTGGAAAGAGAAAGATGCCAGTGACGGTAAAATTTTAACAGTGGATAGGATGACTAGCAGAGTTAAGCAAATATGAAAAGACTAGAGGACTGTAATGATTATTATAGGGATTAGTATGGTGCTAGTGATGCTTATTTTGAAGAGCACGAATGGGGCGGTGACCCTCCTTATTTTGAAGATGATGATGGTGGGAGACAGTACTACGGAGATGAGGACAGGTGCGGCCCAGGTGAGGAAGGCGGCTCTTTTCAGCAGCCGTACAAGCGGTTGTTTCGCTTGTGAGAATTCAGAACATGTAATTGCTCAGTGCCCTCGGGTACAGGATTTTTGCCAGTAAGCCAGTCTCCATTAAAGACAGTCACACTTAGAAATAAAAATTTCAAAAATGACCCTCTTGTTTCTAGTAAGTATATTTTAATTGAGATACCTCAAAATGATGCAAATAATTTTTATGACGCATTATCATATTCATTGTATGGTAATGTTCATGGTTCTGGTGCCTTACGGCAAGTAATCGCTAGATATGTCAGGGACAACTGGCATGATTTCGCGAATATTCCTTCGTTACATGGTGTAAGTAAATGGGATTATTTTAGAAGGCATAGCAGTGGCGCAAGTGCAAATATTATTCAAGTGATTGGAGCAAAGGAAGTACTTAAAGTGAACATCACTGTTCAAAGGAAAAATGCAGAAGTGCCATTTTTTTTGCAATTCAGGAATACCATGTGCGCATGTTGCACTTCGACTAACGGAATAATTTTTCTCTGGCTGCCATTTTGATGCGAGGGTTTCGATCGAAAAATTCAGACATCGGATTGCGTTGAGTGACCAGAGGCACGGTCATTTCCCGCAGAAAAAGGAAAAGCTCGAGGGGGCAATAACTCCCTTTTGATGTGTACACATGATTCCCGAAATATTTGATTCCCAGTGATTCCCGTCCACTAATAGTCATTCCTTAGGGTTTCTAGTGGTGGAAAACGCGTAATTCGACTAATTTGTATCAGTTCCATTAGTTTCCCCCTTAGTTTAAACGATTTCTGTTGATTTCGAATATTTTTTATCGAGATGATTCCCAGGCAGATGTACACATGATTCCCGGAGTTATTGCCCCCTCGAAAAAGCGTGTGTCAAATTTCCCTCGGCGGGCGCAGGCTGTCGTGAGACACGGCCATGCGGTGGCAAACGCTGACGTATCCGCAGCAATTCTCGGGAGAGAAGCGCTCCGGCGAGTGCCAGTAGGAAACCCACAGCCGGCGTCAAGTATCGTTCAGGCGCAATAAACTGAATTGCGATGACTCTTTTGCTTCCCCTGATGGATCAACGATTCAACGCTTGTCACTAGTGTACACAAAGAGAAAAAGAAGAAGAAAGCGATTCAAATTCAAACGTTTCAGATCTTTACGATGTCAAAATATTAAAATGGGGATCCGTGATTCAACTGGTTTTTGGCTGACTACGAGAAATGTGAACGAAGGGCAGTCGTGGTAACGAGAGGATAGGGACTCTTGCTCTTTTAATAAAGTCTTTTGACAAGTAGGCGTACTTAGAGAATGGCATTATTTTGGGTGTTGTGTACTTTGCACCTTCATTTTGCTTTAGAGTTTGAGTGTGTTTTTGAAATGTTCAAACTTCGAACAATTTTCGTTGTGGAATCATGATAGGCCTATAGCCCTAAAGTACTGATAGTGCCCCCTTCCCCCTCCCCCCAGCTCGCGCCCTCGCGGACTTTGCTGCTCGTCCCCCCCCCCCCTGTGTTTCTTCCCCTCTCCCGCGCGTGTCCTCTGCGTGGTCAAGTTTCGCTGCGGCGTTATGTCTCGACCCGGTGGATCGCTCAGGTCTACCGCGAGGTGCTGTCAGAGAGTGTGTGTGAGAGAGAGAAAAAGAGAGAGTGTGTGTGTGAGAGAGAGAGAGAGAGACAGAGACAGAGACAGAGTGAGCGATTGAGAGTGAAAGAAAAGGGCAAAGAAAATTATTTACCAAAAAGTGTGATAGATATTTGAAGGGAGCACCAGGTAAAATGGGTAAAATACTATTAGAAGTGCATTAAACCAACATGTCAAGGAAAAGGACTGATGTTGTGTTGTGAGAAAATTGTCAGGTGCTGGCTGAACGTTCAACTGTAGCATTAAATTAGTTTATTGCCGGCTTAGATAGGGACCTAGGCTTTATCAGGTTAAGGAGTTTAACAGTGTAACAGATTAACAGTTTAGCAGTTGTTGCATATTCGTATTTTACAGCCGTAGACGGCTTGCGAATGCTGAAATAAGTGTTTTTAAGGTATAATTTTGCTTTTGACACCGACAGAAACCGTAGAAACCAGAAACCTAGACCCTAGACAGAATGTAAGCGGTCGGTACGGAGAGGAAGGAGAGGTGGGGGGGGGGGCGAAGGCTGGAAAAACGAAGAACGAGAAGGCGCGTGAGTGGGCGTGAGTTGAGGTTTGTTTTGGCGGTAAAAGCACACGGTACGGTGTTAAAATATCCTCGCGAAAGAGCCTAGAGCCAAACTAGTGAAACAAAAATGATTTATAACAACGATGAAGTGAACTATTCGCTGTATGATGTTAACGGCGATGTTTATAATATGGTGATAAAGAAAAAAGACGTGCCAAAATATGACTATGGTAAGTCTTGCAAGATTGAGCTCTTTAGGTTAAGAGTGTTCGTTGTACCTGTTTTCTTTACTTGTTTTAATTTCTTGTCACTAGATAATTTGGCAACATACAGAGCGTTACAGAAACTGAAAAGGAATGGGCAGAAACCAGTCAATCGTCAACATGAGGACCCGTCGTCAGCAGGTAGTAACACAGTGACCTGTGTTTCCTATCATTGTGGAAGTGTAGACTAATCTTGATCACCAGTCAAGCCAATGGGAAAATTAATACTCATGTATTTCTTTCAGATCTCAGAAGCCCCGTTGAGAAGAAATCGCGTACAGCCTTCCAGCCTATAGGTGAATCAACTTTGATTGCAGACGATAATGGTAAAGTCATCACCTTTCACTTACCGGGCTGTTTTCTTGTGAATAATCATGCTCTAAGTTGTGCTATTTTAATGCTCAGATCACAATCTAGTGGCCCCTCGAGCTGTACGGAGCTTAAATGATTCGTTTGAAGCATCCCTTATTCTCAAAGAAGGAGGCGACGATGATTATGAAGTAGTGCTTCTACATGATGACAATGAAGAAGGTAGTTTCAAGGTTCTGCCTTTTCACGATGAAGGTGGGGCAGAAGTTGTACCAGAGTTTGATGTGGTGCCGCTACAAGAGAATGATATTGGAGCTCAAGGTAGTTTCGATGTATTGCGTCAACAAAATGGCACTGGTAGAGCTCAAGCTGATGTGGAGGAGGTACCTGTAGCTGAAGGTGACTATCCAAGGCAATTTTCTTGACTACGTGGCTGCTGCTCAGTTGCCCTTATGCGCTTTATCATTTGAGGGATCCTAGAGTCCTCTTGGTCGGAGGAAAATGCATGTCACACTTTCCTGAACCTTCTGGGAAAGAATGTAAAGGAGGTGCAAAAAAAAAGGAAGAAAGGTCTTTTCGAAAAAAATTCAAAAGATTTCACGCTTGTAGGCTTCAATTTCAGTGTAGACCGGTTGTACGATAAGAAAAGAATACTGGATGCATCATATTGCGCCTATAAGAAAAAAAGTGAAGACTCTAAACAGAAGTGGGAATACTTTGCCGCTTTGGATAACTTAAGCAAGTGCCAGTGGCCAGAAGGATTTGAATCGAAACCTCTGTGGTCAAAGGCTGTTTCTCACGGTGAGTAATGTGTTCACTCAATCACCCTATTAATGTGTCTCCCATCTTTACTTACTTGCTGGTTTTGTCTATATCAGAGGTCGATCCTGACGAAGGTGACTTGGGCAGTGATGTCGAAAATGCCTGTTCAAATGAGGCTGTATGTGGGGAACTTGATGAGGCACCTGATCGAGCACCTAATAATACTTTTCCTGAAAATGATTACCTATACGAAGAGGACGCGGAGATTGATTTAAATGTACCGGACACACCATTAATAGTACCTTTATCCCATCCCACCCATGAGCCTCCAAAATCCAAAGGTTTGTTTTTCCACTGTTGTGTGATTTTTGGCTCATTTAAGTACATGTACTCTATGACATCCTTTCTTTTACAGCCTAGGAAAAGCTAGAGGCTGACAAAGCATGACTTGAAGAGGTTACTGAATGTAAGGAGTTCTTTATCGACCAACCTTTACTGAAAAATTCTGACTTGTTCAAAGAAGTTGCTTCACATCACGTCTAGTGAAGATAGGTTACACCACTGTCACTTGGTTGAAAGCCCAGCAGAGATACAATGCTCTTATTAAAAAATTCCACGAAGAGTTTGATAGATTAGGGGGAACAGGCGAATCATCGTGTGCGTGGCCACTTTATGACCTTGTGTATGACCTGGAGAAAGGGAGTGTGTCGACAAAGGCTAAAATAACAGTGTCTGCAGGCACTAAAGCCAACATTAGTAAGTCCTATGCTTGTGTTGAAAATTTAAGGAAGGGGAGACTTAGAGCCCCCAATGATACACGGCAGCAGAGGGGCCCGAACGCAAAAGGCAAGGATTCCAAATCCCAGGACTCAAAAGACAAGGAATCAAGAGTCAAGAGGCTCATGGGCCCTGCACCACCTCCCTCTGGCAAGATGGGATACCAGAACACTCTCCTTGATCTTCAACAGCAAAGATTAGAGCTGAAAAAGTCATTTGTGCAACAATTCACAGGCTTTCGGGTTGAGGCGAAGGAGAGGGGTGATAACTTCAAGAAGGGCATTGATCTTCTAAAAGAACTGAAACAACAAGGCAGCTCAAAGCAAACAGATGAAAACAATAATTTTTGTCTTTTTTGATACTTCCGTTGCTGACTTAATTTTTTTTTCTTTGATTTGAAGTTATCCACCAATGTCTTATGTTTAATTAGGTTTTACGTGCCTTTTCTATTTGTAATGACTAGATTCTTAATTATTATCTTAGGTTTTTGTACCTGAACGGACTGATTACATTTCAGTAGACTGATTATATCTATATTATCTTTTTCTATGAAAGTGTACTTTATTTTCTTATTTAATCGATCATTATCAATGTTATTTAGTAATAATAACCAACTGATCTTGTCATTAATCTGTAATACTCTATATTGTTCCTTAAATATTTACCAAGTATAAGTAACTCAACATTTATAAATCAGTCTCATTGTTCTTCAGTAATCCTTCATTTTGCTAATCATCACCATACAATAGGTTTAATTATCTGACAAAATCAACTCTATTCTCCCTTCCTCGAAGTTTTGCATTAAGAACCATGCGATGCACGTTAGGATTCAACAGTTGTTCTCCATTTAAAATCATGAAATTGTGCAGTACGAAGCAAGACACAATATGATCCACGGCCAGTTCCAGATTGGCAGTATGAAGCATTTTCATTCGTCTCAACTGCCCAAAAGCTTTTCCGAATGCATGTTCAATCCTGACTCTAGATTTGCACAGACAACGGTTATACAAGCGTTGTTCTGCTGTTAAATTTCCCTGGTTTCCCGCGTAAAAATCTAAGGCTTGTTTTGGACCCATTCTCGTCGTTTTCCACTAGTCTGATAACGACCAGCATAGT
>NW_026267257.1:387069-391394 GCF_000697945.3 Frankliniella occidentalis | reverse complement strand
CGGCGGCAAAGGAACGGAAATACGACGGAATACCTCGATACTTCGTAGTATATTCGAACTATGCTGGTCGTTATCAGACTAGTGGAAAACGACGAAAATGGGTCCAAAACAAGCCTTAGATTTTTACGCGGGTTTTAAAGGGAATCATTAGCTGAAAGAAATTAAAAAAGTGTTAAAAGGTACTATGAAAATTTATATCATCCCAGGTAGGACTCTGTCAACTGGTAATACTCACACAATCCATTAGAGGGCATGCTTTGTCACCAATGATATGCGGATCAGCATCAAGCAGTTTATTATTTTCGTTTTCTAGCAGCTTTCTCTGAAGAGGACTACGGTTACGGCGGAACACTCGGGCATCATGCATGCTTCCCACTTCGCCTACATGAAAGTCACGGATGAGCAGGTTGTGGTCACAGACAGCTTGTGTGTTAAGACTGTGACTGCTATATCTGTTCCTATATCTGTCAGCTTGCTCATTGGGGGCTGTGATTACATTGTGAGTACCGTCAATAACTCCAACAATACCAGGGAACCCAGAGTAAGCTTCAAACTTGGCACTTATCACTCTCCTCTACTCAGCATATGGCCATTTTACATAAAGCGGGGCTATCGCCCGAAAGCAGCCAATCAATGTCGAGTAGTGAGCGTGGAGGCTACCTGGTAACACACCAAAGTGAAGGGCAATACCTCTAAAAGCATCTGAGTTGGCCAGGACCCAAAGAACCATTAGCAACGGAATGTCAAGCCTTTTCCTTATCCTCAACACTTTCCCATTGTCAATCATCGAGTTTGCAAGAGTCTCCAAAAGTATCTACAAGAGAAAAAGAAAAGTGTTACCACAATTGTCAATATGTTGCTTCACATGTGCATTTCATCAAATGTTCACCTCAAACGTTGCGTTTAATACTCTGAAGTGCCGAGCAAAGGAAGGAGCTCCCATTGATCTCAGTCCATCAATATCCACATTGATTTTCACCCAATTTTCCTCATCGTCGTCCCCTGCAAATTTACAAGTAATCCAATTCATGTGTTCACAAATCTCATAGCCAAATATGCAATCATAATTTAGGACTAACCTAACAAATCAATGCCTTCTTCCATCCAAGCAACAATCCGGGCGCCCGTTCTTCCAATTACAAGTGCCGCAACCATTTCATCTTCTTCCTCTTGCTCTAATGCTCGCTCGAGCAGCCAGATGGCAGTATTAAGTAAAGCTATTACGTCCATTTCTTTGCTATTTTATTCAGAAAGGCAAGCCGATGGCAGCACAACAAAAGAAAAAAAAAAAAAAACAGAAACGTTCGCACCGCCTTTTCACACGCGACAGACGACTCGGGTCCGGATCGGGCACGTATTTTTCCTACTATTCTTCTTTTTACGCTCGCACGTAGGTTTTGGTAGGTTTAAAGCAAAATTATACCTTAAAAACACTTATTTCAGCATTCGCAAGCCGTCTACGGCTGTAAAACACGAATATGCAACAACTGTTAAACTGATAAACTTTTAAACTGTTAAACTCCTTAACCAGATAAAGCCCTAGTGTAAAAAGAAAAGTGGGGTTGCAATTTTGAAGCCAAGAACTTGGAATATCTCCCAAACGGAGAACCCTGAACTCGAGTACTCTCTCTCTTAACCCAGCTGGGAAAAAGGAATCCTGAATTGGCAGAAACGAAACTTGGAAGAGTCTAAAATCTTTTGAAGTTGCTGCTGGAGCAGGTAGAGAGTTGGGTTGATATAAAAGAATTAAAAATAGCTACGTCATGGACATAAAAGTTATAGAGAATCAATGAATAAATGTCAAATGTCATAAAGAGTATAAATCAATGAGTGAAAATTAAGAAAAGATAATGAATCATTGAATAATATGAAAATGAACTCCAATAAAAGGGGAGGCGACTCCATTGCACATGGCAAGTGGGGTAGAGTGCGTCAGTTTTAGGCAAAATTGCAAAAAAGGGTATGGAGAACCGTTAGGGTAGTTCCCTTTCTTGAAATTTGGTAACCTGTTGCTTGCCTGTTTGAATCTCCTTTATTTGTTCTGTCCAAAAAGGAAAGATTGCTTTTAAAAAAAGGACGTAATTGCACTACGTAGATATGGAAAGTTCAGCCATTCAATTTTGATGTTGTAGGCGGACATTTTTGGTAAGCCAATGGCGTGGAAGAGACGGCCAGAGATAGTCAGATTGACTAGTGGGGTGTCTAAATCTTTAAAGGGATTTCAAGTGTTGAAATGTTTTAAAACTAGAGAGTGTACGTGCTGTTTAGTTAACTATCGAAATACGCCATATATTGTACTTATCGAGGCATCTTAATTTGGCGCCTTGGGCACTTGTTAGTAAAATGTGCTGGAAAGATGGAATTATTTAATAAAAAAGCTAAGAGTCATATGAGGCAGACTGTAATTCGTGGAAGATCTTCCACTGAATAAACATAAAGAGAATTTTCTAAATTTAGAGATTGGCTTAATTTTTTATGTTTGTCTTAATTAAGTGCTAACCTATAGCTGGGTTTGCTCAGCGGATGTTTCCGTGCTAGGAGAGCGGTTAATTATTTGGAGATAAAAAAAAGAATGTGAGGACTAACATTTAAAAAAAAAAACAAGCTTGCGCTAACGTGGAAGCAGATGATACAGCTTTAATTTAATTTTAGTTAGTGTTCTTTACATTGGGGAACATAGTTATATGTATGTAGGTCTTGCCCAGAGTGGCAGAGCGTAGAACACAGTGGTCAGGGGAACAACATAACAAAGCAAAACGCGGTCTGCTAAAAGGCGACAAAACTTAATTCAAGCGACTTCATGGAATCAAAATCGCGGGCAGTGCTTTATAACACATAACAACTTTTTCTTGACTACTCATTTTCCATCCCCCAAAAGCCCTCTTTGTCATTAAACATATGCCTAATTTCAGAAAATATTGGTAATCACGTCTTATTATAGGTACATAAACGTAAAAAGGCATAATTAGAGCTGGTTGAGGAATTCCCCTTAAATGGGCGTGGCTAATATGACGGACAAATGATTTTGCTGACACAGCAAACAAGTTGCTGACGCGGCGAATAATTTGCTGACATAGTAAATCATTTTGCAGACACAGCAAACAATTTTGCAGGCACTGCAAATAATTTGCTGACACAGCAAATTATTTTGCTGACACAGCTAATTATTTTGCTAACACAGCTAATTATTTTGCTGACACAGCTAATTATTTTGTTGACCGAGCAAATCATTTTGCTGACCGAGCAAATTATTTTGCTGACACAGCAAATCATTTTGTCGACACAGCATATCATTAAGCTGACTCTAGGCTGTGCAACAGGTGGGGGCCCATGAACCACGTTTTTGGGACCACGGACCCCTTACCTCCCCTGAGGACTCTAATATACAGACGTAAATAGTGTCTAATTATAATTACGTGGTACAGGTAATTACAGGTAATTAAGGGTAATAACAGATAATTACAGGTAATTAATGCAACAGGTGGGGGCCCATGAACCACATTTTTGGGGCCACGGACCCCTTTCCCCCCCCCCTGGGGACTCTAATATATAGACGTAAATAGTGTCTAATTATAATTACGTCGTACAGGTAATTACAGGTACTTAAAGGTAATTAATGCAACAGGTGGGGGCCCATGAACCACATTTTTTGGGCCACGGACCCCCTCCCTCCCCTGGGGCTCTAATATATAGACGTAAATAGTGTCTAATTATAATCACGACGTACAGGTAATTACAGGTTATTACAGGTAATTACGGGTAATTAATGCAACAGGTGGGGGCTCATGATCCACATTTTTGGGGCCACGGACCTCCTCCCTAACCAGGGGGCCCTTATATATAGACGTAAATACTGTCTAATTATTATTACGTCGCACAGGTAATTAAAGGTAATTAATGCAACAGGGGGGGGGGGAAGGTCCATGAACAACATTTTTGGGGCCACGGACCCCCCCTCCCCGAATATATAATCCTTTTTCGGCTGTTGCACCTCTTCAGAGACTCTCTCATACCCTCTTCATGTTCGCTTCATATATATTAAAGAAGGTGTTGTACAAGCAGTGATACTTGAAGTATCATCTGCTAAATACTTGAAGTACCATCTGCTAAAAACCCAAGCTTACGCTAACGTGGAAGCAGATGATGATGATATAGCATTCGATTTATTTTATAATTTTGCTGACTCAGCAAATTATTTTGCTGATCTAGCAAATAATTTTCTGATCCAGCAAATAATTTCGCTGACACAGCTAATAATTTGTTGACACTAGGTAGTGCAAGAGCTGCGGGCGGAGACGAACCACTTTCTGGGGACCACCTATCCC
>NW_026267257.1:381157-384573 GCF_000697945.3 Frankliniella occidentalis | reverse complement strand
CACCTATCCCCCCTCCTGGCGGACATAAACTTTTATAAAAGCTTAAGATGAGATTAAAAATGTGTCATATTTGTGTGGTGAGTGTGAGAGCTAGAGAAATTGTCATGAATGCGACTTCCGCAGTCAGTTAAAAAATTTGGGGTAAAACTGTGTGCATTGCATGTCGAATATCGGCGGATCTTTAAAACTGTAGATTTAAGAGAGAATGGAAGCCTGAATGCGCAATTCGACGCGTCCAGCGAACAAAGGCGAATCTGCGGAGAACCCGGTAACAAAGGCGAATCTGCAGAGCGCCCGGTAACAAAGGCGAATCTGTGTAGGTTTCCTTATGGGGATACGCCTTTGTTACCGGGCGCTCTGCAGATTCGGCTTTGTGACCGGGCACTCCGCAGATTCGCCTTTGTTACCGGGCGCTCCGCAGATTCGACTTTGTTACCGGGCGCTCCGCAGATTCGCCTTTGTTTGCCGGACGTGTCGAATTAGGTAAGTGATTAGTGTAAGGCTAGCAATTGGCGTTTAACACCCTGAGTAAAGCTATTTTGCCATTTTCGCGAGATGGCGTTTGCAAGGTAAAGTTTGCGAGAATGTGATCACCAGGTACTCAGCGTGTTGCTTTTGGGGAGTTTTAATGTTCCAGCCTCTGTTCGCAATGCATTGTTGACCGTACGCGTGCGGAAATTTTTCTTAGAAATGGGATAAAGTAAAATCTTTTATATTGATATAGGGGAGTAAATTGTGGAATGTAGGATCAGGACGACACCTTGACCGACCTGGCAAATCGTTCGGGTGGTCTCCGGCATGGCAAAGAGATTTTTTTTTATTATTAGTATTTACGGCTGTGAGGTAATCATTGCCCTGAAAGTAGACTTAGGGGTTTAGATGGAAGAGTTGTTCAATATGATGTGTATTGCACGCGATTCTGAGCTAAAGGAAAGTCCAGATGTGCGAGACTTCAGGATTTTATGAAAAATACTGAAATGAATGAAAATAAGATAATGTCGGCAAATTATAATAAAATGAAGAAGGATATAGGCACCGGATGTTATATTCCTCTTAAAAATGAGTAAATAGTGTCACAGGATGAAGTATTGTTGCTAATATTGCTGAAATGAAAATACAGGCTGATGTATTGATTTCAATTGATTATTTTACTGTTACTATGTGATGATAGTGTACGAAATTTTCTTATTGCATGGACTGCAAATGGATACCCTTTATTTTATTTTCCCCTACTTAATTGCTTCTTTAACGTTTCGATCAATAATTGATCAGGCTCTATGGCGTAGTTGATCTATTTACTAATCGGTAACTATATCGATACTTTCTCTTGACGCCAGAGCGTGTCTATGTAGGCAATAATATCAGTGTTTTGATTTACTTACTTTTCACCTATATTTTCCTCTCTTATAGTTCTACTATGCTTTGTAAAGAGAGACTTAACACGTCAGGGATATTTTTCCTGTATGCTCAGGGACCCTAGAATTTTTTTCAGTCGGTTGAAAGAATATAAAATGTTAGAAAGGTCAGTAAAATAGGGATTAGAGATCACAGTCAATAGTAACTAGTGAAGAAATAAGATTAAAGAATGGAGAAAGTTTGACTAAAAGAAAACAAAAAAAAAAAAAAAAAAAAAAAAAAAAAAAAAAAAAAAAAAAAAAAAACATAAAACCGAAAAGTACAAACAAATAGAATAATAATGATGCTGGTTGAATATTATCTTTTTCTTGCAGGTTTCCTTTGTTAATGTGTCCCTCCCTCTAAAGCGTGAAAAAGCTTTAACTGATACGCCTTGAATTTGTTGTCCTTGCCCTCACAGTGTTTGTTGCGCTAATGGTGTTTATTGTGAACGATTTTATTTCTGTGTACTGTTTTAACAGTGTGAAATGTAACTTTCATTCAAATCCTAATTAGTTAATTATGGTTTGTTATTTCTTTGATCGTTTGTCGTTGAACTCTCTTAAATAGTAGTCGAATTCGGAAAAAGTGAGCAGGTACGCCTAGCGAGGTTGCTTCAATATTCTTCAAATAAAAAGAGACAAAAAATAGACTAAAGAGTGTCCTTAGATAGGGACTTCGATAGGGACTTAGATAGGGACCAGCCAGGTGGGAAAGTAGTCGACAACTGGAACTCTGTATGACCCATCGCCAGGATGAGCAGCACCCTGCAGGCGACATGTCGACCCCACGAGGAGTACTTCGAGGCCTTGGGGAAGTCCACCGACCATCGGCGCCACCAGGAGGTGACGTTCAATTCCGACTGGGCGAGGCGCGGCGCTAGCCAATCATCAGCCGGGGTCCATGCCGAGAAGATTTGTTTGACAATCATTCTTGCAAAAATTGGAAAGAAGATACAAACAACATAGGTATAAATGGAGAAAGAAATTGGTTTACATTCAGTTACTACCACTGTAAATGTGAAGAAACAAAATTATGTTTACATACTAAAGAAGAAGCAAGGCATGGACCAGAAATTGTCACATTAAACATCAACCGGCCCATCGAGGGAAGCCCAGCCGCCTCTTTCTCTAGTCCTGTAAGGAGTGAGCAAGTTGACTGGTAACCTGAACGGAAGGTGTTAGGCGCGCCGATTCAGGTTAGATTAAACGATTTTGTATACAAAATCGGTGTAGTTCTGGCCCATCTCACCATATCACCTGGGATGAAGAGTCAACCCCAGAGGCAGCGTCACAGACCACCATCAGTCATACAGAGGAAAGGTCTAGATGAAAAATACTTGCCTGGCGAGAAGATTTAGAATAGGGCAAAGAAATAAGAGTATACGAAACGTTAACTAAAACTTGCTGAAAAAAAAGGGTTAGTTAGTGCGATATTTTTAAATTAATAAGTTAGATAAAAATAAAATCGTGGCTCACTGATTTTGTTAAGGGGAGTTTTGTGCCGAATTGTGTTTATTCATGCATTCAAATATTGACTTCGATCAAATTTTCTTGTTAAAAATCATGTTCTGTATCAAACAGTGTTTAGTATAGGGTTTTGTTGTGTCTCAACTTATGTTTCTCAGCCGACTGTTGTGCTGCATCTTAGTAGTAAGAGCACCCCATTAGGGCCATCCGCCATCTTGGTCCCCCAATCTGACATGCCCCCATTCGGACATGTCCCATTCGGACATCTATCCAGAGCCTAACACAACCTAACCAAGATCTTAACAGGGGCTAACTCGTACCTAACCTAGATCTTATCAACCCCTTTCTTACCAACCCCTAACCTCGATCTTATCAGCCCCTAACACAACCTAGCGATACCCCCTATGTAAAACCGCTTACCGCCTCGGCGGCTGCGGACAAACGCTCACCTTCTCCCCGCCTGCGGACAACCGCTTACCTAGCTTGGCGCTCCGGATAACCGCTTAAGTCGCTTTTTCACCGAAAACGTAATATTGGTATCATTCGAAAGAG
>NW_026267257.1:370415-374585 GCF_000697945.3 Frankliniella occidentalis | reverse complement strand
CGTGCATATTAACCACGCACGGACCCCTCGTTAAAAAACAAAAATCGACATGCTGTTGCAAGCTTTTTTGTTTATAACTCTGAACTTCGATGAGCATGCTAAGATATGCACTCCTCCAGCACAGAACTCCATAGCCAGTTTCGGCAGCGAAACACGAATCCGCGCCTTCACTGTCAACGTGCATCATGTGCGGTTAACATTTTTTAATTGTTCCGGCTGATCGCAAGATTCCTTGAGATTTTTTATGATTCCCGGTGATTCCCGGTGATTCTTGGTGATTCCCGCTGATTTTTCATTGATTCCCGGTGATTCCCGGTGATTCCTGGTGATTCCTGGTGATTCCTGGTGATTCCCGGTGATTCCCCTTGATTCCCTTGATTCCCACATGATTCCCGTGATTCCCGTGATTCCCGCATGATTCCGGCATGATTCCCGGCCCGGTGTACACATGATTCCCGGAGTTATTGCCCCCTCGGGCTGAACGCAAGATTCCTTGAGATTTTTTATGATTCCCGGTGATTCCCGGTTATTCTTGGCGATTCCCGGGGATTTTCATTTATTCCAGGTGATTCCCGGTGATTCCTGATGATTCCCGGTGATTCCCCTTGATTCCCTTGATTCCCACATGATTCCCGTGATTCCCGCATGATTCCGGCATGATTCCCGGCCCGGTGTACACATGATTCCCGGAGTTATTGCCCCCTCGGCAAATCGCATGACAGAAATGGTCGGGCCGCAGGCCCGACCATCGCCGCCGGCAGGCCAAGCAGGCCCGGCCCCTGCCGAACGGAGTTGCCGGCGCAGCGAAGCGAAGCTGGCACTTCGTTTGGCGGAAGGGCGGGCCTGCTTGTTTAAAAATATATTTTTTGTGGTGTCCTAAGGGGTAACTCATCAAAGTAAATTCCTTTGCCCGGAAATTTTGTCCGTTTTGGCCTAGCTCAAACCGTGGAGGCAGTAGAGGGTATTTTTGACAAAAGTAAGCGAAAAATGTACAACCCTGCATGCTTAGTCGAGGTGACGGACCGTTGACGGGCCTTAGGCCCGTATTTTTGTGTACATTTCCAACTACCCGACTCGGGTGTCAGCGCCGCAGGCCAAGGTAGATGTATGCCAGGCGCGTCGAAGCTTAACAGTGTTTCGTGAGAAATCGCGAAGCCTGTTACGCGAGACGTGGTCTGGCGTACATTTACCTTGTTACTAACCGACTTTTTTGATTTCTGATGCTTTATTGGTGAGGACTGAGGCAGTATCGAGTGTCGTAGTTCTGAATATAGAGTTTTTTTTTTTTACTTTTTCAATGTTTTAACCTTCGGAGCGAAAAGCGAAAAGCCTTTGTGCAAGTGGTCATTTTTGAGCGCAATTTTTCCTATGATGCATTTGTCATACAGTCTTACGAGTACACGAACTCCTAGTAAGTGTCCATGAGATATTTTTGAGCATGCATATGTTACTTTCAGGCACAGCGTCTGTGAGTGAAAGCCGTGCAACGGCAACACTTTGAACGATACCGTTGTCGTTTTAAAACGACATATGTTGTTTTAAAACGACAAAGGTCGTTCAAAGTGGTGTTTTGGCCCGGCCTCCACTCACAGAAACTGTGCCCTAAAGTAACATATGCACGCTGAAAAGTATCTCAGGGACACTAAGTAGGAGTTCGTGTTCTCGGAAGACCGTATGACGAAAGCATCATAGGAAAAATTGCGCTCAAAAATGACCACTTGCACAAAGGTGTGCTTTTTCTTCCGAAGGTTGAAACATTGAAATGAGTACAAAGAAACTCGATATTCAGAACTAGGACACTCGATATTGCCTCAGAACAAATCATTAAAGCATCAGAAACCAAAAAAGTCGATTATTTATCAATTTTTTATTTTCGATTATCGAGTGATCCGAAAGGCATGGTGTCGTTTTAAAATGACGTTCGACTTTGAGCAGGTTTTAGAGGCACCATCTTTAAGAAAAGTGTATTTTTTTACTGGACAAGTTTTATTCCTTACACTTTTCTGCATACAACCATGCTGAGTTTACCCCATATTTCTCGAAGATTTGCCGTCTAAATTGTTCTCTTTACAAACACCCCTCAAAAATGACCCAAAAACACCTGTTTTGGGGCTTTATCGGCCACTCGTCTTTTTAAATATTGACATTTTTTGGTGAAATGTGATCATTAATCAATCCAACGCAGACCGGTCCTGAAATTTTCATCCACTTTAAAAGCAAAATAAGAAATCATGTCGAGTGACCCGGAAGGCATGGTGTCGTTTATAAATGACATTCAGCAATCCTGAACCGTACATGGTAGAACACCCCACGAGGGCTTAAAATGCTTCTTCGACACTCCCTTGGTTGGCAGAACTCGAATATTCAACTTTGGTCAATTTGGACCGGCTCATGCCTTGTAGGGTTAAGCTACGTAAGTGAAATTTTTACTGTTACTTTGTGTCATAAAAACAAGAACTGTAAAGGTTTTCAGACCTCAAGCTTAAAAATTGACTTGTCAGAAAACACAACAACAAAAAGCCGAAAATATATCTTTAGGAAAATATTTTTTTGTTTTACATCTTTCAAAGACGCAACTCGTCAAAGTACAACATTTTAATGTTTTTTCTCAGATACTTGATGGTCTGCGGCGGGGTTACTCGTCAAAATAAAGTCCAAGAAGCAAAATTTGTGACTTTTGTTGCCGAAGGCCTATTGACGACTCTGCTTTTTGCCCGACTCGGGTGCCGGCGCCACAGGCCTAGGTAGATAGATATATGCCAGGCGCGTCGCAGCGTTCAGTATTTTCGTGAGGGATCGCAAAGCCTATGTTGCGCGAGACGGGGTCTGGCGTACATATGGCTAGTTCACCCTCGTGAGGTGAAGGGTCGTTGCGAGGGGTGCCTAACTCCATAAAAATGTGTACACCAGATTACCAAATTGTAAAGATTACCAATGATTACCAAAGATTACCAATGTATACTAGGTATGATCCACCTGCATTCGAAATCGAAACTGCAATTTTTTGTTCCGAGAAAGATGCACTTTTGTGCAGCTCTTTGATAGTTCTTGATTCTTTATCATACAAGTTAAAAATTTGCATTCTATGATTGGCCAAATCATGATTTTGTCCGTGGGAGGGATGCAAAGTTGCCATATTAAACATGCGCGTTGGCATTTAGGCAAAATGTGCACAAAAGTTCATGTCCAAATCAACAAATTTGTCCTTTTAAAGGACCCTCACGAGTGTGAGGATTACCAGGGATTACCAGAGATTACAAAGTCTGTGTACACCTGATTACCACAGTTGGGCACCCTCGGGTCGTTGAGTCCCATTCGAGGGTAAAATTACCCTTAAGTTCTTTACGGTACATGGACAGGATCCTTACGTTCGGACTGCTTTCAAATACGACAGTCAGGAGTAAGCAGATCCTGACTCCCCTGCTTAGAACTGCATGTTGCTGACTGCGCTGTCGTCAACAGTGCCGTGCGCACCGCTCTGCTGCTGTGAAGGGGGATGAAAGTCGCACGCACTTCCTCCTTGATATATTCATGGAGGGTCATTAAGAATTTAAAGATGAAGCCCCACCGCTCCTCACTAGTTCCACGCAGCCAGCAAACGCACGCAATACGCTATGCCAACTGGTTCACTTCAAACGACAGTAAGAAGGTACACGTCATGGCGCTAAGAGCTTTTGGCGCCACGCCAAGAAAACAAAGCTTTGTACAACCAGCCCTACGTACATCAGACATAATGCCTTTCATTGCAGGCCACGCGAAGTTCACATTTCGTGACGCGCCCGGCGTACAGGGCTGGGCCTGAGGCGCTGAGACTCGAGACTAAACATTGAAACACAACGGTAAGAGCTTAAGTAGGGAAGCCAATAACAAGCTAAGCCCACCCTTGTGCCAAACGAAGTTGCCAGCTTCACTTCGCTTCACCATGATAGTAAGACCAAAGATGGAGAACCGGCTTGAGGCCCCGATCCGCTACGCCACTGCGCGTTGCGACGTGTAACTCCCGTTCAAGAGAACTTACAAAAGGAAAACTGTTTTAGAATCTAGAATGTCTGCTGATTTGCCGCATATAAAAATAATTGTCGAACAACAGTCTGGAAGTCTGGAAGTGGAGATATGGAAGCCCAAAGTTACGCCGCCGCTGTCGCGGAGGCGGCGCCTCTGAGCGCCACC
>NW_026267257.1:368421-370365 GCF_000697945.3 Frankliniella occidentalis | reverse complement strand
GGGTGCGACACGACCCGCCCCTGCGACGGGTGTCAACACGTTTGCCTGGATCCGCCCCTGCGACGGGTCTCAGCATGTCTACCTGGACCCGCCCCCGAGACGGGTGTCAACACGTCAACCTGGTCCCGCAGCTGCGACGGGTGTCGACACGTTCGCCTGGATCCGCCCTTGCGACGGGTCTCAGCATGTCTACCTGGACCCGCCGCCCCTGTGACGGGTCTGAATACGTTCGCCTGGATCCGTCCCTGTGGGGGAGAGGTGTGCGTCAAGGAGTATGCCGGGCCCGACCAGGGCAAGCCGCAAACAAAAATCGGATACGGAAAGGGTCGTTGGGATGCGAGAGGATCGGGTAGGGTATTTCATACATTTGAGGTACAAGATCAGCCGCGCGAGTTATCTAGTATCACTAAAACGTTGATTTTAGGAGCGAAGCGTGTAAAGTTCAAAATGTTCCGCGTTTGTCTGTGGGTCTATGTGAGTGTGTGTGTGTGTGTGTTTATCTATCACGATAACTCGAGAACGGTTTAAGCTACGTACGTATAATTTTTAACTGTAACTTTGAATCATAAAACGAAAGAACTGTGTAAATTTTGAGCCCTCTAGCTCAAAAATTGTCGTGTCAAAAGAAACAAAAACAAAAAGGACCAAAAATCGCTTTTGAGAAATACTTTGTTAGAACTCTTTCTAAGTAGTATAATTCGTCGAAGTAGGACCCGTAGTGTAGTACGCCCCAAATTTCGTCCGTTAGGTTCTATCTCTAACCCCTGGTGAAATTATTCTTTAAAATAAAAACCTCTAGGAGTAGAATTTGTGACTTTTGGAGCCGGAGACCTTTTTACGACTCTGCCTTTTGCCCGACTCCAGTGTCGCAGCGCCGCAGGCCTATTGAGATGTACGCCAGGCGCGTCGCAGCGTAACAGTGTTTCGTGAGATATCGCGAAGCCTGTTACGCGAGACGTGGCCTGGCGTACATCTACCTTGTGCTAAACTTCGAACCGACTTCGAGAGGGTTAAATATTGTCCAATTTCTCTCAGATTTTGACAAGAGGCCTTTTTCTTGAGGCATCACGGAATAAGACATGAACACAGGTAGGAACTATTCGCGTTGTGGGAAAAAACCACAGAACTGTCTGAGCAGTTTACGATGCTCTTACAATGTCTTCACTTTGGCTTACAGTTACTCATATGTAAGACGCTTTTGAGTCCTGTTAACAGTCCTCACTGTTAATATTGTGGATTCATTTAACTGTTTTGTTGGCTGAGCGATTAGCGAAGCCCATTACTCCACTGACCAGAAAAGTTTCATTCTGTTTGTCTGTCTGTTTGTCTGTCCGCACGATAACTCGAGAATGAACTGAGAGAGCGATCTGGGATTTTCAGGGTCGTTTTGTATCATAAAAAGACAGATCCAGTTCAAGATGAGCATTACAGCTCAAAAATTGACTTTTTAAAAAATCAAAAAAAAAAAGGTTGAAAAATATTTATTTTTTTCAAATATTTTTTATGGGCTCCTTAGAGGTAACTCGTGATAGTAGAACCCCTTGGGCGGAAATTTTGTTCGTTTTGCTCTATTATGAACCGTTTGGGTGCTAGGGGGCCTTTCTTGCCAAAATTAGGTGTAAATGGCCAAATGGTCTATTAAATCGTTAAAAAGGGCTTTCTGCCGAAGGATTGTATATTCACTCCTACTATCTCGTCTCGCGTGTCAGCGCCGCAGGCCTAGCTATATGTGCGCCAGGCGCGTCGCAGCGTTACGGTGTTTCGTGAGATATCGCGAAGCCTGTTACGCGAAACGTGGTCTGGCGTACATATAGCTAGTTTCATGGTTTCCTGAGGGGTAACTCATCAAAATCAGAGGGCGAAAATTTTGTCCGTTTTGCTCCAGCTCAGACCGTTGAGGCGCTAGAGGGTATATTTGACGAAGATAAGCGAAAAAATGTACAA
>NW_026267257.1:366583-367646 GCF_000697945.3 Frankliniella occidentalis | reverse complement strand
CGTCGCAGCGTAACAGTGTTTCGTGAGGTATCGCGAAGCCTGTTACGCGAGACGTGGTCTGGCGTACATCTACCTTGTACCATGACCTTTTTTTGGGGTACTCTAACCATGCCTTCTGGGTCACTCGACATCATCAAGAATTAAAAAATGATTGGCTAAGCGATTAGCGAAGCCTATTACTCCGTCTGGTCGGAAAAAACTTTTTCTGTCTGTCTGTCAGTCTGTCTGTGTATCTGTCCGCACGAAAACTCGAAAACGAATTGAGCGAGCAAACTGGGATTTTCAGGGTCGTTTTATGACATAAAAAGGCAGATCGAGTTCGATGATGACCATTCTAGATCAAAAATTGGATTTAAAAAAAATCAAAAACAACAGGTCCCAAAAATGACGTTTTTAAAAAATATTGTTTTTAGCCCGCCCTTCTGCTTTGAAAAAGCTATCCAGCGGCCTTATGCAAACGACCTCGTGTCTGTGTGTCTGTATGTCTGTCTGTCTGCCTGTTCCACAAGAAGGAGATGTGCTAGAAACTCCAAATTTTCAGGGGATCTCAAGGTTCACTCCCACAAAACAAAACGCCTACGGCAAATCCTACCAGCCACCCCTAAGGGGCTGAAAGGGGGTATCGAAAAAAACAGGAAAGGCCAAAAAAGTTGGAAAAAATATTTTTTTTTATTATGATCCCCTAAGGGGTAACTTGAAAGAGTAGACTCCTCCGCCCGAAAATTTCGTCCGTTTTGCTATATTTCTCACCGTTTGGGCGCTAGAGGGAGTTTCTCTCACTAAAGTGTCCCAAAAATAAATTTATTAATTTCCGAAAATATTGAATGGTCTCCTAAGGGGTAACTCGTTAGAGTAGAGCCCCTTGGACGAAAATTTCGTCCGTTTGGCTCTATCTCCAACCGTTTAGGCGCTAGAGGGTCTTGTTTGACGAAAATAAGTTAAAAATTGCTGCAGTGAACAATTAAATGTAAAAGAAGGCCCAAAACCGCAAAAGAAGTAAGAAACTCCCTCCCCCCCACCACAAAAAACGTTTTCTAAGCAGAAGGGTGGGTTGTAGTCGCGG
>NW_026267257.1:363385-366533 GCF_000697945.3 Frankliniella occidentalis | reverse complement strand
AAAAATTTCTAATTTTCTGTAGTATTTTTTATTCAAATTTCGTTGAAATCCCTTAGGCACGATTGGCTCTGCCATAAGGGGCCATCGGGTCTGCGACGGTCAAAAAAATTGCTAGTCAACCTTAATAGATGCCGCTAGTGGTTGACCTGGGGGTTGACCAAAGTTCGAAATATGGGAGTAGCAAAAAAAATCACTGCGTGGACAAAACAAATTTTCGTTTGTTTTTTTCGTATTCCAGCTACATGATTTTTCTACTACTTCCATGTCGAAATTTGCGAAACTCGCAGGTCAACCACCAGCGGCATCTTTTTAGAATTAGCTGCAATTTTGTTGACAGTCGCAGACCAAAACGTTGCAGCACAACCGTGCACACCGAAAAGGACTGCATCTTCAGTTGGCGGCGGCGAAAATAGGCATGTTTCTGTTGGGTGCGCGCACCGCCACCAACGCCAAATCTAGCGTCCATCTAATCTCCTAATACACATTTCATCCTAAATTGTTGCGGCATTTAGTTTGTGTGGTGACTCCTTTTTCAAACCCATCAATTCATAGGTCTGCCACCTTTGTTTGTTGTATCGAATGCAGTTGAATGTAGTTACCCAGACGTGGCTCGAAAATGCAATGGTGCCCCGTAAATGCGTTAGGTTCGCGCGCGTCCGGTTTTAAGGATGGGCAAATGACCCGCACATACGTAAGGTACGGGTTTTACCGTACAGGATTGCTAAGGTACGGGCGTGCGGGCCCGGCGGGCGCTCCCCCCACCACGCTCTCCCCACCACATTGCGCTGGGTAAAAGGCCTACCCAGCACGGCGCCTCCGTTCGGTTCACCCGTACGGCAGCGGAGGTTTTTTCCCTCTCTAGAGACCCAAACAAGCAGGCCCGCCCTTCCACCGGCAGGGTCCAGGCCTGTTTGGCCTGCTGGCAGCGATTGTCGGGCCTGCGGCCCGACCATTTCTGTCACGCGATTTGCTGAAGAACATGATCGGCCCGCTTAAACCCGTCGTCTCTGAGTTTGCCCCTAAGACTCGAGAAAGGGATGTAACGGTGACGCACCGCGACAACAACCCACCCTTCTGCTTAGAAAACGTCTTTTGGGGGTGGGGGAGGGGTTATCTTTCTATTTTGCGTTTTTTAGGCCTTTTTCTACAACTTATTGTTCACTATGGCAACTTTTAGCTTATTTTCGTCAAAGAAGACCCTACCGCCTAAACGGTTAGAGTTAAAGCGAAACGGACAAAATTTTCTTCACAAGGGCTCTGCATTGACGAGTTACCACTTAGGAGAACCTATACTCTATGGGAGAATTTTGGAACCTTGGATACACTGATAAACCAAGTGTTCAACTGCTCAACACTTGTAAGTGTGCAACCGCAAGTTCAATACTTGCGAGTGTTCAATTCAGTAGTAGCACACTTGCAAGTGTTAAGCTCGGTATTTGTGCACTTGTAAGTGTTCAACTCTCCTGTTGTACACTTATCTAGATCGGGCGCTTACTGTTGGGGAAGTGTTTAACAGAGGAGTTGCACACTTACAAGTGCACAAATACCGAGTTGAACACTTGCAAGTGTGCTACTACTCAATTGAACACTTGCAAGTATTGAACTTGCGGTTGCACACTTACAAGTGTTGAGCAGTTGAACACTTGGTTTATCAGTGTACCCCCATTCACACCCTTAGGGGTGGTTGCCAGGATTTGCCGTCGGCGTTTCGTTCTCTAGGAATGGACCTTAAGATACCCTGAAAATTTCAAGTCTCTAGCATATCTCCTTCTAGTGGAACAGACAGGCACACACACACGAGGTCGTTTGCATAAGCCCCCTGGATAGCTTTTTGAAAGCAGAAGGGCGGCCTAAAAACCGCGAGCGAAGCGATCGAAATTTTTCTTGGGGTACGCTTAGCTCAAAATATAGATCTCTAAATTTTTTTTCTATTGCCAGTTTAAAGTCATTAAAATACTTGCTTTGTTCATTCATTTTCACCCATTGGACAATACTGCGCTCGTTAAACGGTACGGTATGCGATGATAAAAGCCAAATTAAGACAGATGATGGGAAATGCATGTTCGCTCCCTGCTTCCGCATCTTATAACGGCAAAAAGGCGGATATACATACAGCCTACCTTCTGGAAATATATTTTTCTTTTTTTACTCCTTTACTCCTTTTCTTTATATTCTTCCTTTTTTCCTCTTCTTTTTCCCTTTACCTTTCGCTCTCCCTTCCCTTTCTCTCCCCTTTCTCTTTCTTTCCTTCTTTTTTTTAGGGGGCGCCAGATCCCTAGGGGGGTGCAACCAGCCCTTTGCCCCCCCCCCCCCAATCCACCCCTGCACTCCAGAGCCTCTTGCCGCTCCCTGAGCCCACCCAGTTCTCAGAAGTGCGGCGGCCCGGGCGGCGGCCGTGTGCCACTGCAGGGGCGATAAGGGATTTTCTGACCTCATGTTCCACCTGGGTGTTTTCATTTCACCCCACGCCCTGCTGCCTTTCTACTGATCTGACGCGTCAACCCAAACAAATTGTACAAGTTAAACTACGAGCGGTATACTCCTGGCAATGTCATTGTATCCCTGCCTTGCCGTCCATTAAATTACAGACAAAAAGGTCGAGTCACCTCTGCGCCGTGAAATTACATATATTCTGGGCAAATTTACAGTTGTTCTGTAATATTACCTAAGTCCTGGAAAATGTTTACACAGTTTCAGTAACAATATTACCAAGTCTTGTGAATTTACCTCACTTCAATGAGAAAATTACATGATAATGTTAAATTTACCATAAGACTTCTGTAAAATTACAAAATTTGTTAAACTCACCATAAGACTTCTGTAAATTTGCATTGGTTGTAAATTACCAACAAAACAAGTCGTAAAAATGCCAGTGCTTGTAATTTTACATAAATGTGTTGTAAAGTTTTACATGCTTTATATGTAAAATCGCTTTTTTTACAGTGCTGTGCTTGATGGTATCATTGTGAGCCGAGCAAAATTAACATGAAAACATGACAAAAGATTTTGAGACCACGCCTGTAATTGAGAAGTATAAGTGCGATAGGGGAGAATATAGAATTTGGATAATAAGGGGCCGTGCACAAATTACGTCATCGATTTTCAGGGCGAACCCGCCCCCCCTCTCTGTCATCGAGTGTCACCTTTT
>NW_026267257.1:361495-363335 GCF_000697945.3 Frankliniella occidentalis | reverse complement strand
ACTTCCAGACTGTTGTTCGACAATTATTTTTATATGCGGCAAATCAGCAGACATTCTAGATTCTAAAACAGTTTTCCTTTTGTAAGTTCTCTTGAACGGGAGTTACACGTCGCAACGCGCAGTGGCGTAGCGGTTTGGGGCTCCATGCCGGTTCTTCCTCTTACGTTAGGTCCTACTATCATGGCTCCACAGGCAACTCCGATCGGCAGGGGCCGGGCCTAGCTTCGCCTGCTGCCGACGCTTGGTCGGACCTGCGGCCCGACCTTTACGTCACTTTCGGTCACTTTACATATTTCAGTAAACAAAGGCTTGCGGGCGGGCCTTCGGCTCTTAAGATTTGCTCCTTGGGCATATGAGGTGACTATGACGGTGTGGCACCGTGACTTCAACACACCCTTCTGCTATGAAGAGAAAAAATTCTAACGCTAACGCGTTAACGGCCCCCTTAGATTTTAACGTGAATACTGACATGTATACATATATAATACTACAACGATTCATTACATTGGTGGTTACTGATTCTGATGTACACTTCAGCCAAATATCTAGGAAACTTATGTAGATCAGATTAAATTAAATGATCTATTAAAAATATTTATACACACGGTGGTAAATTTCCTGTACACTGAAAATTCTAAACAATTTGTCTATTAGAAATATTTCAAAGTTTAGTATGCTGATCGTTCGCCAAGCTAGCTTGCTCAAGTGAACACCGCCATTACATTCACGACAAGGAACGTGAACTTTTCAAAAATATTAATAACACAGCGTCAGATAAGAGATCACTGATAAGTGTTTCATATATTAACAAGGTAGATGTACGCTAGACCACGTCTCGCGTAACAGGCTTCGCGATATCTCGCGAAACACTGTTACGCTGCGACGCGCCTGGCATACATCTACCTTGGCCTGCGGCGCTGACACCCGAGTCGGGTAGTGGAAAAATGTACACAAAGGTACGGGCCTACGGCCCGTTAACGGTCTATCACCTCGACTAAGCATGCATGCTTGCACATTTTTAGCCCGCTCTTTTGCTTAAAAGCTATATAAGCGGGCTTATGCCATCGCCCTTGTGTCTGTCTGTCTGTCTGTCCGTCTGTCCGTTCCCCAAGAAAGACGTGAGCTAGAGGTCTGAAATTTTCAGGGTATTATTGTTGTTACTTCTGGACAACGAAACGGTTGGTGCAAATCCTGGCAACCACCCCTGAGTGGGTCTGAGGGGGTAACAAAGAAATAGGGGTTTGTCCAAGAAGTGGAAAAAAAATAATTTTTTTATTGTTTCCTAAGGGGTAACTCGTGAAAGTAGAGCCCTTCGGGCGAAAATTTCGTCCGTTTGGCTCTATCTCTCACCGTTTAGGCGCTAGAGGGAGTTTTTCTGACAAAAGTGGCCCAAAAACAATAAATTAAGCTTAGAAAATATTTGATGGTTTCCTAGGGGGTAACTTGTGAAAATAGAGTCCTATGGGGTTAAATTTCGTCCGTTTGGCTCTATCTCTCACCGTTTAGGCGATGGAGGGAGTTTCTCTCACCAAAATGGCCAAAACACAAATATTTTTATTTTTTCAGAAGTACACTTCTGTCTGAGAAGTATGCGGCCGGTTCAAAATTTTCTTCTAAACAGAAGGGTGGGCTAATTTTATGGTGGCACATCATTAATAAAACGTGTACACTTTAATGCAAAAAAACAAACACAAAAAAAAACACATTTAGTTTTTTGTTGTTTGAACACGTTCGGTGTCATTCAGAGTATGCCTGGAAGTATACTTAACTTCTAGGTCTAGTCTTATGTACATTTTCATAGGTGTGTTATTGGATTCATAAGCTAACATCAATAACTTAA
>NW_026267257.1:361011-361445 GCF_000697945.3 Frankliniella occidentalis | reverse complement strand
GTCCACTGTGACGTTGTTTTTTAGGTGAGACCCGTAGAAGTCGTGTGGTAGAATAAGCCCAGCAAGTTCGCGACTCAGGTGGGACATTCTCCGCTCCACTCTGTTGTACGCACTTCTCCCGGGGGCATTGGTGAGGAGAAAGAGAGCATCGAATTCGTACTTCAAGAAGTGCTGAACGGCGTACGAAATTACTTTTGTGTAGCGTGGGCACTCGTCCGGGCCCCCATCAGAAAAAGTGACGCACACAGGCTTCACAGATCCGTTTCCTAAAAAAAACGTTTCCAGTTTCAGTCGACAGTATTTTTAGCAAATAATTGGCTGAGCGATTAGCGAAGCCTGTTACTCCGTCTGGTCGGAAAAAACTTTTTCTGTCTGTCTGTCTGTGTGTCTGTCTGTGTGTCTGTGTATCTGTCCGCACGAAAACTCGAAAACGA
>NW_026267257.1:352235-354251 GCF_000697945.3 Frankliniella occidentalis | reverse complement strand
AAACAAAAATAAATCAACTATAAAAAATAGTGCTCTCTAGTTATAAGGTTGTTGAATGAATAAAACTGAGTTCATCATTTATTGATTGATCCAAGGATATCATCGACCCAGGGCGACTCGGTCCAAAGCCCTATGTCTTCAATCACTTCAATAGTTGGCTCTTCAAGGGGAGGGTTAACCATTTCAAATTCATCACCATCGTCGAGCTCGACCCACTCGACGACAGGCTCTGGGAAGTCTTGAAGACACAAAAATTCCTCCTCGCGGCTAGCCAGGACCTTGCGTTTGGGCTTATTGCTTTTCTTCTGTGGCATTTTATGTGCAAGGCGTCTTGCATGTGTGTCAAGAGATTTTGCACTGGCAAAGTAGAGGCCACAAGTGACACAAGTCCTTCCTAAAAAAAAAGGAACAATGATGTATTTATTTTTAATCATAAAATTTGTGTCCAAGTAGACGGGTTGCAGCCCGAGTCCCTGTCGCATCATCAACCCTACAAACTGGTCTGTGTCCACGGTCTCTTCGGGCTCAGGAATGAAGAGTCCTTCTGGAGAACGACGCAGAGGGAACGGTGGAGGAATAAACCCTTGGGGTAAAACATCCCGCAGGTTGCTCTTCCACTCGCCACAGCAAAGAGTATCTCCACATTTCACAATTTGAGAAAAAAATACTTGTTAATGTTGCTCTTTACTGTGCACACATATTCTGTTAAAAATCGGGTGTTTTACCTGCAAAAAGTATTGGCTCTCGCGGACATGCTCCGCGTACCAGTCTGCTGTTTGAGGGAGAGGAGGCGTATTGTCTGGGTTTGGTGGAATGTACTGGGCTGTCACGTCATGTCCATCAATGGTTAACTCGCTCCACACTTCAGACAATGTTTCACCTGCTCGCTGGAAATTTCTTATCTCTAGCTCAGGGGTCTCAGACTGGCGAGTGAGCGCGGGCCGCACCTCGAGCGTGCGAGAGAGAGGGGAGATGCCAGAGGCGGCGCGTAGCCCAGCGCGCTAGCCGAGCGGCCGAGCCCTGTCGAGCCGCTGAGCCGAGCGGGCGGGCGCGCGGCGCGCGCAATTTAAACGGAAGCGTTTTGACGCCACGACATAGTTTTCATACAGTGTGTTGCCTTTGGCGATGTTATGGTATTGAGGTATAGGAGTGGAAATAGATATAGACGTACAGGAAAACTCTTTACTAAACCACAAAATTTTGCATAATTATTTTATAACTTACACATTACTTGGATGGAGACACTTGAGCTCTTTTTCCCAAAACAAGTTCATCAAAATTTGGTTGAATATTGTTGCGTGCCATCACACGTAACTGAGCAGTAAGATTTTTGTCCGTAAGTTTGGACCTGTATTTGTTTTTTACATAATTCATCAAAGAAAAAAATTGTTCACAAATATATGTAGAACCAAACATAGCGATCATTTTCGACGCAAATTTATGAAGGTGTGGGAACCTGTGGGAGGTGATATAAGTACCATAAAATTCTTGCAAAGAGACACTATTAAACTTTTCTCGCAACAGCCGATCACTTCTTAAATCTATGAGATTTAATTGCAAGTTGTCTGGTGCGGATGCGATGGAAGCAGAGAATGGGGTGACGAAGACTTCAAAATCTGAAGCCATTGCATGGAACTCAACAAAGTTTTTCCTAAATTCTCTCTTCAAATTTACAATATTAACAAAACTGTGAAGCTGATCAGGGTCAATCTCTCCCAGAGAGGATAGGCAGGGGAAATGCGTCATTTTTGATGCGTGCAACTGCGCTTCAAACAAGTCCAGACGCCCTTCAAACGCCCCAACCTCCCGAAACATATCACTCGCAAGGCTTCCTTTGCCCTGAAGCTTCTTATTTAACTCATTTAAGTGACCAGTGACGTCAGCTAAAAAAGCAAGTTTTGCCACCCATGCTGCGTCTTGCAACTGTGGCAGGGGCAATTTATCTTTTAAAAAGCTGGCAATTGTGTCACGCAAGTCAAAGAACGCTTTCAGCACGGACGCACGGCTCAGCCACCT
>NW_026267257.1:346368-349487 GCF_000697945.3 Frankliniella occidentalis | reverse complement strand
GACTCGGGTGTCAGCGCCGCAGGCCAAGGTAGATGTATGCCAGGCGCGTCGCAGCGCAACACTATTTCGTGAGGTATCGCGAAGCCTGTTACGCGAGACGTGGTCTGGCGTACATCTACCTTGTATTAATTATGTGCAATTAAGCGTACCTTGATGAGTCAATGGCTTGAAACTTTCCAGCGTCATCAGGAAGTCGAAGTCCGTAGCATGTGTTTCGGCAGTGCTCGAGCAATGCTTTGCACTTCTGATTGCTACATAAGTCGGCCCGGAATATGTGACTGATTTAATGTCTCCTATCTTCTCGTCCTTTACTACGATTCCCGCGTAGACACTAGGGATTAGCTTGTGGCTCGGGGCCACTACAAAGTCGTGGTCTGGAAGTCGCACGCAGTAAGTCATGTGCATGAGCACGGGGGCTTGTTTGTTTGCAGCTGTAATGCCAATAGGTACCCTTGCTTTATCGTCTTGGCTGAGTACAAAACACTGCTCCGGTCCCAATATAGCCACTACCTCTTCCACGGACCTGAAAACGAAATGATTTTGACAAAATTATTTAAATATGAATATTTGAACAATTTTAGTGAAAACAGATTCGAAAGCATTCACTCACCTTATCGACGCAGTGCAGAACTTGCCATCAGGGTGACTCTTGCGTTCGTCAGCTTGTGCCCTGCAAAGTTTCACTGGTACAGATTGAACGTGGTGCCTTTTCCCCTCGGTGGTGCTTGAGTTGCGAGGGACAAGTCGGAGATATGTCGCACTTTGTAACAAAATAAAGCCTGAATTCTGCAACTCTTCATGCAGCCTCTTGAGGGTGTAACGGCAACGAACCAAGTCTGATTGACGCCTACGGTCTGCAACCCCACCATGTGCGGCTAAATCAGCAATTGCTCTCAAAAGTTCCGGCTGATCCTCTTCCAAAAGAGGACGGCCAACTTTATCGCGAATCTAAAAATGAAAATGAGTAAATTAACTCATATTTAGCATTAAAAATATGCACAGGGTGGCTGGTCAGCCCCGTTCTCTCTTCTAGGTATGCTATACTGCACTGTGTGCAGTCCTGCAGACGGGCGCTGCCCGGGGGCGGTTCACAAGAGCTAGGATTCACAAGAGCTAGAGCCACAACAGCTAGGATCCACAAGAGCTAGGCTTTGCAAGAGCTAGAGTTCACAAGAGCTAGTCGTCGCAAGAGCTAAAGTCCACAAGAGCTAAAGTTCACAAGAGCTAGAAACAAATCGGCCGTTACCGGCGGTCGACTATACTAAGCGGTTCGCGTGGGAGTGAGTGCATAGATCGAGGGTCTGTGTAAACCGTGCGCATGCATGCATGGGTTGCTTGCGGCTCACTATTTTAGCTAAAATTTGGTGTTTTGGTGGCGGAAAATAAATGAGTGTCAAATTTTAACGTATTTAGGATTCCACATTACGATAATATGGGGGAATTAGTTAGTAAGAGTTGGCAGACACGCAAGCACGGCATGGAAAATAAAGCACTCAACTAAGACGAGCGGTGGGCGTCTGATAATTCATATTAACTCAAATTCACCCATTTTATTCTCTTGTCGAACCCTAAATATGTTAAAATTCGACACTCGTCTATTTTCTGCCATCATAACACCCAATTGTAGCTAAAATCGTATGCCTCAAGCAACCCATGCATGCATGCATGCATGCGCATGGTTTCACTACACAGACCCCGCGGCCACGCCCAGCACGCCAAAGCCATGCATTCATGCATGCGCACGGTTTAACTACACAGACCCTCGATCTACGCACTTACTCCCACGCGAACCGCTGAGTATAGTCGTCCAACGGTAACAGTCGATTTGCCTCTAGCTCTTGCGAACTCTAGCTCTTGCGACGACTACCTTTTGAGATCTCTAGCTCTTGCGACGCCTAGCTCTTGTGGATCATAGCTGGTGTGGCTCTAGCTCTTGTGAATCCTAGTTCTTGTGAAGGCCGTCGGGGCTGCCTACTCGCACGGCACCGTACGGCTCCTCGGTGAGCGACGATAGGCAAGCCCACCCGCACGCTTGCATCCGGCACAGTATAGGCAGGCGTGCGGGTGGGCTTGCCTATCGTCGCTCACCGAGGAGCCGTACGGCGCCGTGCGAGTATGCTGCCCATCTGCATGACTGCACACGGTACAGTGTAACCAAAAGAGAGAACGGGGATGGTCGACCACAGTTTACTGAACTTAATCTTACATGCAGCACTTGAGACATTTCAGGCTTGTCTAAAACCAGATTTTTCAGTGCATTAGCTCTATTTCTTCTTAACTTCTTTTGACCAGCCGCATTAATTTGCTTCTTTTTAAAGTCCTTTTTAGCCTGAGCAAGTTCGTCTTCTAGTTGCTTCACTTGTCTAGCCGTGCCCTCAAGTGCAAGCCCTGAGTTACGAAGCTGGTTGAATTTGCTCTAAATCACTAATTGGCTGAGCGATGAGCAAAGCCTATTACTCCAGTGCTGATCAAAAAGTTTCGCGTCTGTCTGTGTGTGTGTGTATCTGTTTGTCTGTCGTCACGATAACTCGAGAACGAATTGAGCTAGCGACCTGGGATTTTCAGGGTCGTTTTGTGTCATAAAAAGACAGATCGAGTTCAAAGATGAGCATTCTAGCTCAAAAATTGGATTTTTAAAAAATCAAAAACAACAGGTCCTAAAAATGACGTCTTTTAAAAATATTTTTTTTACAGTTCGCTAAGAGGTAACTCATCAAAGTAGAGCCCTCTGGGCAGAAATTTTGTCCGTTTGGCTCTATCCTTAACCATTTAGGCGCCACAGGGAGTTTTTTGACGAAAATAAGCGAAAAAAATGTACAACCCTGAATTTTTAGTCGAAATGACGGAAAGTTGACGGGCCGAAGGCCCGTATCTTTGTGTACATTTTTGTGCTTCCCGACTAGGGTGTCAGCGCCGCAGGCCTAGGTAGATGTATGCCAGACGCGTCGCAGCGTAACAGTGTTTCGTGAGATATCGCGAAGCCTGTTACGCGAGACGTGGTCTGGCGTACATCTACCTAGTTTGAAGCTTGTCTTGAGCAGGAGTCTGATAAACTTGCGGCGGGTCATTCCCAGGATCATCCGGATCCTCGTCATCGCTACTAATAATAAAGCGGCGTT
>NW_026267257.1:344178-345528 GCF_000697945.3 Frankliniella occidentalis | reverse complement strand
ACAGACAGACAGACACGAGGTCGTTTGCATAAGCCCGCTGGATAGCTTTTTCAAAGCAGAAGGGCGGGCTAAAAACAAGGAAGTCTAGAAAAAAAAGTGGGTAATTTTAAATGCAGGGGTAGTTTCGATCGACCGAATCGCAACCTCGTCCAACTGGGGTGTCGGAGTCCTCAGCCGGGGACGTCTCGCCCGCTCCTGGTGATGCCAGCCGATCACAACGCCAGAAGACGTGGACGGTTGCTCAGCTGTCGAATCTGCAGTTGGTTCGGAAGCTGCATCTCTTCGGGCAGGGCCGCCCTGAACCTTTAAAAAACAAATTTTTATTTTTTTAGGGCTGATATCGTAAAAATACTGTGATTTAGTGAATGTATGACAGAAAGGAAAAAGGACACAGTCGCCAAAAAATCGTTCAACAAATTTAAAGCGCATTAAATCGCGCAGAGATCGCTTAGAAATGCTTGGTTCGAAAAGCAGAACAAAGCGCCTCGTAGGTAGGCAACCAAACAGCCACCCCCACACCCCTCACACCACCTTGCCCATCCCACCTCGGCCCGCCGCGGCCCGCGCCCACCAGCCCCACTCACACTCGTGCCGAAAGAAAGAGGCATTTTGAAAGACAAGCATTTTAAAAAAGAACAAACTAAAACACGCATGCAGACGAAAAACTTTACGAACCATCGACCGTTTTTCGCTTAACGACGTTTCTGAAAAAAGATAGGATCTGAAGCTCGGTCGGACGGGGTCCCTTCGTAGAAAACGATCGTAGAAAACGATTAAAATTCAAGTTGGTGTGTTCTCGAGCACACTTGATCCAGGCGACTGTTTAAATACTTAACGAACAATTGCTAACAATAACACGTACAAGTATTTTTATATTTCGCCCGTTCAGTGTCACGGCGCGTCAAGTCCGGAACCTAACCTAAAACAACAACGCACTCTCACGCCAGACCTTTGCTTTCTCGCATTGAGAATCCGTGGGTTGTTTTTTAATGTCATGTGTTTAAAACAATAGAACTTACACTGTTATTCAAGGAATGTGACGTCACATTGGTTTCGATGTGAAACGTGTCACATTCGTTTGAATATTATGTCACATTCATTTGAACGTGACTGCACGTGAATTTATGCTCAAATAGCACCAGGTATTGGGCGATTCACGTTTAAACGAATGTGACACAACATTTAAACGAACGTGACACGATTCACAATAAAACGAATGTGACGTCACATTCGTTGAATAACAGTGACCGGAACTTTTGACCAAAAATGAAGGAGACCAGCTTTTTGGCGAGAGGTTTCTACCTTTAGACTGGCTATCTTTGCTTTCACCGCATTGTGCAAAGCATCTCC
>NW_026267257.1:339160-343434 GCF_000697945.3 Frankliniella occidentalis | reverse complement strand
CCCGTCGGCCCAAAATCGCCCCCTGGGGTGGGTAGGCAATTTGTCCGACAAAACCCCTGAAAGTAGGCAACCCACAGCAAATCGCCCCCTCCGTCAGACGGACTTAAAACCGCGCCTGTTCTGATAGATTATTTACCCTGACCTTATTTACACTCAATGTTTTCACCTGTCCGTCACTACGAGGCGAAAGCGCCAGGGAGGGTACGCTCTTTAATGGATCTTTCTATTCATGTCTAGCAATTAGCTCCTCACAAACGTGGGAAGGAGATTTGCGAGAATCGTATCGCATTTCCCTTTACTCTTCGGACTTTTCCGTCCAGCATAGCGCATGGCAAATTTCCCAACTTATAGAAATTTTTCCAAACATGTATAGTGGAAAGCACTGCCCATAAATGTATAAGAAATTTACATGACAAGTGTGGCATTTTCCCCATAGGTATAGGAATTTTGCTTTACAATGCTTATATGGGAAATTTCCTACACATCTATAGGAATTTTCACGTCCCATACAATGTATAGGATATTTCCTATACATGCATATAGTACAATTCCTAACGCCCTATGCCAATTTTAAACGAAACACAATAGCTACATAATATTGTGACGGCTTATGCACTTAACATGAAACTCCCCTTTAGCGGTACGTTATCCGTTAAAGTTATAACTTATAACTTGTGACCATACAATAAAACGTTAAGAGTTATAACTCATAAGTTGTGACCATACCATGAAACGTTAACATTAACGAGCATCAGAATAATTTTTGAGGACTCATTACTTTAACTTTTATTGCGAATTGTTCAACGTTACGTTATATACCTAACCCATAACGCTAATGGGTTACTCGTTAATTTATATAACTAACGCAAAACGCTAATGCGTTAAATTACGGACCTCTTATTCTAACCTAATCTAACCTCATTTGCAGTCATGGTTTACGCGCGAGGTGGACTAGCTGAACACCTCCAGTCCTGGCAAAATCACCTGTGTTCTACTAGAGGACGAAACCTTACGCTGCTATTCCTGCAAGTCATGCGAGAGAACTGGGTTAGTATAGAACGACAAAACCTATTTCGGATCATATTTTCGTATTTCCATCCTATACCTAAGTACATGGGGTTTAGAACAAATAAGTACAGACGGACTTAAAGGTTTTGACCCCTAACCGCGTTTTAACCTGAAATTGTATTACATCGAATCCACGTTTGAAACGTGTTCTCTCAGCCTTCAAGTAAAGATAGATACCCAGGTTGACGCGAATTCGTGCGAACATACCGAGTAATCTCAATTTGAGCAAACTGTAACATTCAGCCACATCCTAAACGACGAGAATAAATGATCAACTCGGCCGCGCGGGCCGCTCGGACCGTGCCACGACGACGCGATGGTATCTTTTTAAACGAACCCGTTTCTACCTGACACCGCGGCGCAGGGGGGGAAGCGGGAGATCGTTCAACACCACCTGTTGCATTTTGAGCCGCGTCTGGGTAACAGCCCAACAATGAACGCCTTGCTCTCGGTAGTCCGCTCTGCGCGTGCCGCCCTCGTGAAAAATAGTGTAAAATTATGCGTGATTTTCACGCTTCGTAAGCTTCACGCAACCAATCAGGAATCGAATTTTATCACGCAGGGAGTGAAAATCCGGCCTGGTGTGGTGTGAAAACTACGTGTCTTTAGGTTACGCGCCGCCCTCGCGAAAAATTGTGTGCAGTTATAAAATAAGAAGTCCATTATGGAAAAAGACACCATGCAAAAAGACACGTCAACAATTTAAAGAATGCTTTGCGAGCCTTTACAGTTCCTAAAACACCTAAAGCGACTAAATTTCCCCAACCATGGGTTCGTTTCACAGTTAACAAGAATTGTTAACGTTTTTGTAGAAAACGACCTTTTTCACAACAAAAAAATAAAACTGATACATCTTCGCAAGGGAGCGAGTGTAAGGGAGGGTGGGGCAGTGTGTAACAGATTTTGGAAGTTGGCTCTAAAAGTCAAACCATGAAAAAAAATTGGGTAAATCGGGTGCAAAAGAATAGATTGGACCTTTACCATGAGAGAAGGGCTCAAGGGGTGCCTCACTTCGAAAATGGGCGTACACTGACTAAAGTCGTGGAACGGAGTGGCTCGCTAGCGCTACAGATCGCAAGCGCTACAGCGGTGGGCGCTACGGGTCGCAAGCGCTACGGCTGACAAGCGCTACAGCTCACGACCGCTACGGGTCGCAAGCGCTACGGCTCACAAGCGCTACAGCTCACGACCGCTACGGGTCGCAAGCGCTACGGCTCACAAGCGCTACAGCTCACAACCGCTACGGCTCACAAGCGCTACGGCGGGAAACCGAGTGATAGGCGGAACTGACTGTAGACAGGGCCGCGAGCGAGATCAAGCCGCCGATCTCACTGTGTTTGAGAAATAAGCAATGCGCTGCTCCTTCGGCAAGCCTCGTCGTGGAAGCGGTATCATGTGTAACAGTTTTACAACAATCGGTGATTTCTTTGCCGTACCTAATAGTAAATAGGCTATAAGACAAACATATAAATTAATTATGTTGTTTGTAGGGAATTTGTAATACTTGACTCTGAAAAATTGTAGTACCGGGTACAGAAACATTTTTAATGGTCGTACAATTACAATTGAAAATTGTAAATTTACAAGCACTGCGCATCGACTTGGAATAGAACAACCAGCAAGAACGGGAGGTTCAGCATGTACGACACGTTTTAAACATGGTAAATTACAAAACCAAATAAGAAATGCAATATCGTACTGACGTCAAAATCTTATTTCATCGATTTGGGGCCCAAAATGCCGTTGATTCGACGTCATTTTGGTCCGCAATGAATCCTATGTCAACGTCGATTCGACGTCGGTTCAAAATTCAGAGTGTGGACCAAACATTGTGCTGCAAGAGGCCTTCACAAAGTTCAGCGTAATTTTATTTCCCTTTAATCGTTGCTAAATATTTTCTGTCTAATCTGGATATGAACTAACACCTTCCATTCCTACGAACAAAATTGGCCCTTTACATTTAAAATGCAGACGAGGGAGTAGTTTTCCCCGGTGAACCGCGACATAACGAACACAGCTTCGACAGGAAGGGTGGGGATGTACTTTGATAGCAAGGAGTGGTGGGTGTCATCGTCCACGCCAAAAACGCGACAGCATAAATTGTTTTGAGTTGAAACGGGGTTCAAAACTGGCTACATTATCAGGAGGTAGCGGACGGCACCTACGCCACTTGGTCTAGATTTTACTGATATAGAATACGTTAAAAAAAAAAATCACCGAGTGTCATACATGATACCGCTTCCACGACTAGGCTCCCCAAAGGAGCAGCGCATTGCTTATTTCTCAAACACAGTGAGATCGGCGGCTTGATCTCGCTCGCGGCCCTGTCTACAGTCAGTTCCGCCTATCACTCGGATTCCCGCCGTAGCGCTTGTGAGCCGTAGCGCTTGTGAGCCGTAGCGGTCGTGAGCTGTAGCGCTTGTGAGCCGTAGCGCTTGCGATCTGTAGCGCTTGTGACCTACGTCGGGTGATCGGAAATGATTGGACGTGACTGGAAATGACTAGAAATTGACTGGAAATTGACAAATTAGTGACTAGAGTCCTAGTAAGTTGCTTTACATTAATTTTTACTAACCGCGTGTAACGGATGTCAGTCTGGGGAAGGCCCAGAAGGCTCCGATCGCTCTAGCCGCCTGTAGCAGCGTAGCAGAGCTGCCCCACTCCAACCCCTCCCTTTTCCCTGTGCTTTCTGCTGAAAATGCTTTGAAGACTTTATTACAAGTTCAGAGTATTGTCACGCGATGTCTCGCCCATTTCCAGTAGGACCCACAAGTTAAAGCCCGAGGAGTTAAAGCGGCAGTGCATAATATCTTTCTTTTCGGTGAGTTATTACTTTAAGATATCATCGTAACCTAGCCTGGTCAGCCTCAGCCCCAGATCGCTCTCTCAATTCTTTCTCGAGTTATCGTGCGTACAGACGGACAAACAAACAAACAAACGGACAGAATGAAACTTTTCCGGTCAGTGGAGTTATGGGCTTCGCTAGTCGCTCAGCCAAAAATTAACAGGCCGGCCCGCCCTTCCACCTAACGAAGTTGCCAGCTCCTCTTCGCTCCGCCGGCAACTCCGTTCGGCAGGGGCCTGCTTGGCCTGCCGGCAGCGTTTGTCGGGCCAACGGCCCGACCCTTAAGTCACTATTTACTGTATACTGTGGCGCATGAGGTATTTTACAGCTGTGAGATTTCAAAAACGTAAACTGCGAAACG
>NW_026267257.1:338204-338600 GCF_000697945.3 Frankliniella occidentalis | reverse complement strand
GCAATTGTTCGCAGATTAATCAAATAATTGAAAGAAAAACCCTCCCAAATATTAATTAACATGTCCATAATGGGAATGATGGAGAGTATGTGTTATATGTTTCTGTAAAAAGCAAAGCGAAAGAGAAAGTTTTCTGATTCAGTATTTGAATTCTAGGTCAGTTGATGAGAGTAGCAATAGGTCGATTTAGTATATCAATGCAAAGCAATGATTAAAGTAGTTGTAGCTTTTGTAGTATGCTTCATTGAAGTTAGTCCCCTCAAAGTTGGAGCAACAGAACAACCATCAAAAGAGTTGTGAACTCGCGAGCGAAGCAAGCGAGAAGTCAAAGGTAAACCGTTTTATTTGACACCTCAGGATCGCTTTAAAAAGGGTTTTTAATGTAATTTTTACTCA
>NW_026267257.1:334892-336357 GCF_000697945.3 Frankliniella occidentalis | reverse complement strand
TTTCAACTTTTAGGACCAACCTCTACTTCTTTGTTACCCCCTTTCACCCCCTGAGGGGTGGTTGCCAGGATTTGCACAAGGCGTTTCGTTGTCCAGGAGTGACCCCTCAGACACCCTGAAATTTTTAAACCTCTAGCGCATCTCCTTCCTCTCACACGGACGACGGACGGACGGACGGACACGAGAGCGGTTGCATAAGCCCGCTTTAATGCTTTTTTAAAAGCAGAAGAACGGGCTTAAAACTGTAATTTAAAAAAAAAAAACAGTATTTGTAGGACCTGTGGTTTTCGAATTTTTGAGCTAGAATGCTCGTTTTCGAACTCGATCTGTCTTTATATGATACAAAACGACCCTGAAAATCCCAGGTCGATAGCTCAATTCGTTCTAGAGTTATCGTGAGTACAGACAGACGGACAGACGCGAAACTTTTTGATGATCATCACTGGAGTAATAGGCTTTGCTTATCGCTCAGCCAATAACTGGGGAAAATGACTGAAGTATGAAAAGTGTTGTTGGTTTAGAAACCCAAAGTTACCGGAACTTATTTTTTGTTTGATTTGTTTAAAAAGAAACCACCTACATAATTATTACCTTGTTTTGATCACCTGACTCGTTTTAATCCATAACAATTATCAGGAACAACAAGTTTTAAACTATGGGCTCAACTGTGAGGTAAGGCCTTAAGACTTATGTGAGCAAATGCAATTGCACAACTTGCCAAATGCCGAAGAAAGAACAAAGAAACCGTCCCGGTCTTATTGGAACAAGCCGTGTTGTCTCTGCTGATTTAATCGGTCCTCTTCCAAGATCCAAAAAGTGGTTTCACTTACCTGTCATTACTGATCTGTTCTCCAAGTATGTTTTCTTGCGTCCTCTGCGACAACGAACTGCTGCTGCTGTACTCAAACACTTGAAGGGAACTCTGCAAACTCAAGTGTGAGACAGTCTCACACCAAACGGTGTGAGGCAAACATACCTCACACGAAATGGTGTGAGACTCGTTGTGCCCCACACCAAATAGAGTTATACTTTCTCATACCAAATGGTGTGAGGCACAGAGGGTCTCACACCATTTAGTGTGAGGTATGTTTGCCTCACACCGTTTGGTGTGAGGTATTTTGCCTCACGCCATTTGGTGTGAGACTGTCTCACACCCGAGTTTCCAGAGAAAAGTAATGCTTGTGTATGTTTAAAAAAAAAAAAATAGATTCGGCGGAGTAGTCGATTATTCGGTGCGCTTTGGTTTTTAGAGAACAGCGCAAAAAATCCGAACGAGATCAAGGGTCCGTAACTAATCATATAAGCATCTTATAACGTTTTGATAATCGTTAATGTTATACCTGATAACTGACTAGCTATATGTACGCCAGACCACGTCTCGCGTAACAGGCTTCGCGATATCTCACGAAACACTGTTACGCTGCGACGCGCCTGGCGCACATACAGCTAGGCCTGCGGCGCTGAC
>NW_026267257.1:331614-334842 GCF_000697945.3 Frankliniella occidentalis | reverse complement strand
AATCTTTTTGTCGTAACCCAACTTTGGTTGTGGAAGGTCACTACTAGAAGGTAAAAGAATTTAGACAATTGCCTATATATTCAGAAGGTCTTCGCTTACATTTTAAATTGTTTTGAGTTTGATATCATGCGGAAGACGTTTTCTCTGTTTCCTGAAAACTTAGTCCAAAAAACTTACGACAGTCCTCCCATTTGCCACAGATTTCATTGCGCACTGGGACGTGTCCCAGTGTTTTTGAATCTTCGGAAAGTTAGTAGGTGCTCAACGCCCTTTAAGTTTTGACACGTTTGAGTGATATACAGCCAAAGACTTGAACTGTCGACGCTTGAGAGTATGACTGATGAAGACGTCACTTCGGCGCCAGAAGCCGGAGACAGCTGCTGGAGGGTGATTGCTAGGCTAGGAATCCCGTAACTGTTGGGGTTCTGGACCAGCCCTTCCCCTCTCCCCCGGCGCCACTTCCCCCTGGCACTGTAGCGGCTGCCTGGTTACCCTGGCCGCCGGCTGCCCCGACGCACTCTTGTCCTGACCGCCATCCTGAGCACACTCTTCCAGTTCCCCTGTACCTTGCCCTCTCCCTGCAATAAACCCTTGCCATCCCGAATCGCCATTCCCTTAACATTGGCGTCAGAAGTGGGATTGGCAAGGCGTTTCCTGAACTCTTCCTGACCCCTGCGCCTGGCCTACCTCCTCCGTCATGCCGCGGCGCCGCCGCAGCCGCACCCAGAGCCGCGACCGCCTCCGCCAGGAAGCCGTGGACACCCGGGAGGTCCTGCGGGCTTGGGCGCGCTCCTCAGTCGAGCTGCAGGAGCGGAACACCACTGCTCTGGAGCGGCTGTCGACGGTGTCCCTCGACCAGCAGCGCGGAGGTGATGTACGGGCCAGGATCCCGACCCCTGACGGGACACGGTCCTGGACCGTCTTTGCTGCCCAGTTCGACAGCACCACCGAGTCGCTCTCGCCCGAGCCGCGTGGGTGCCGCCCCCTGGAGTCCCTGCAAGGCCGTGCTGCGGGCCTCATCCAAACCCTACCGCCTCGCGACCGACCGACTCACGGAAAAAAAATATTCGCTGTGCCAGCTAATACATTGACTGGTATTTGGACAGATAACATTACTGACTCCAGGAACCAATGTTCCTACAATCTGCATATTATTTCCCAGAGTCAATAATCGACTGCTACAGTCAATAATCGATTATAATAGCTCATATAGTATTTCCAGAAACTTATCAGGTGATCTATCCAAATGCCAGTCAATGCATTAGCTGGCACAGCGAATTTTTTTTTCGTGATACACCAACTACGACCGGCTCTGCAAGCGTCTCCGGGAGCACTACGACCCAGCGCAGTGTCAGGTCGTCGCCGAGGCCGAGCTTGACCGCCGTGTGCAGAAGTCCGGTGAGTCGCTGCCCGACTTCGGTGCCGAGATTCTGCGCCTAGCGCGGGAGGCCTAGTCGCCCCGCCAACTACGGTGACGCGCTCTCCGCCGCCATCAACGCGGAGCACGTCGAGACGGTTGACCCGTCGGGTAAGCGCCCCTGCATCAGTCAGGTCAGAGAGGGCAGCGCAGTCCTCGACAACATGCTGCACCTCCTGGAGACCAGCGGCGGCGCCACCTCCAGCGGGCTGGCCTGAGTGTGCCGGTGCACCAGGCCGGCCACCCCCACCTCATCCCATCGCTTCGAGACCTTCAGTAGGGTAAGGGTGCAGGACTGTGACGCTTACAAGGGGACCTTTTCAGGTGTAAATCTCCGATTTCGTTGAAACTCAGAAAATTTAAAGGTTATTGTACTAGAAGTCGGATGGCACTTGAAATTTTTCCTGAACCTCACAGTTACTAGGGGTTTACTTAAGCCTTACACTGCTTTTTGCCACAAATATCCCTCTACCGCCTTAACGGTACAAAATAGAGCAAAACGGACAAAATTTTGGCCCAAAGGGCGCTACTTTGATGAGTTACCCCTTAGAACACTGCCTTACATTTAAGAAAAAATATCACAAAAACCATGCATAAAAACCGCACTCCTACCCCTATATAGGGGAAAACTAAATGTGAGGTTCAGGAAAAATTTCAAGCGCCATCCGATTTCTACATAACTAACCTTCAAATTTTCCAAGTTACAACGAAATCGGAGATTTACACCTAAAAAGGTTCCCTTGTTAGTGCTGGCGGGTTGATGGGGAGCCAGCTGGTCGACCAGCTCCGCGGGGTGCTCCTCCTCGGGGTGACTTGGCCATTCACCTCGCTGGAGGAGGCGGCGGATGCCAAGGTCGTTCGGCTGCGTCTCCACAATCCATCTCGGTACGCGTCGCGCCCTGTACCCTTGCCAGCGCCGGTTTTCCACCTCACGGTGGCGACGAGAGAGCTTCTGTGCTTGGTGGCGTACCGCCCGAACAGGGGCGACCCGCCCGAAGCCATCCGATGGCATCGGCCGGGGGGCTGTGCGCCCGAAGTTGGGGGCAGTCCGCCCGAAGACCGAAGCGACATCCTCCCGCCGACGGCCTTCGCCGCAGAAGAGTCTGAGACTGTCCGGGTGAGCCGTACGACATGTGTGCCTGCCTACTAGGCAACATCTACGAGTGATTCTCAGAATACGGGCCATTTGGGAGTTTCTAAAAATTTTATTTTTTTGTCGAATTTGCCAGGTTTTTTGGTCGTAATGGTTTTATTTGCCGTCAAATAAGACATGTGTAAAGTGACGATACCGAGGGCCAAGCCGCTGGCAACACTCATTCAGGCCGCCGGGGCCTGAAGAAGGTACTGCTTTGCACCGCGCTCGGGCCAGTGGCTGACGAGCACGCACACGGACTTCTGAAACTGGTTTCTCTTTTTAGGCATTTTTCTACAACTTGTTGTTCATTATGGCAATTTTTAGCTTATTTTCGTCAAAAGAGACCCTCTAGCGCCTAAACGGTTAGAGATAGAGCAAAACGGACGAAATTTTCGCCCGGGGAACTCAGCTTGGACGAGTTACGCCTTAGATAAGACAAGATAAAAACAAACAATACTTTTTCGGAGAATTTTTGAACCTTGGATACCCTCATTCACACCCTTAGGGGTGGCTGCCAGGATTTGCCGTAAGCGTTTCCTTCTCTAGGAGTGGACCTTTAGATACCGTGAAAATTTCAATTCTCTAGCACATCTCCTTCTAGTTGAACAGACAGACACACAGACACACAGACAGACAGACACACAGACAGACACGCAGACACACAGACACACAGACA
>NW_026267257.1:321244-331564 GCF_000697945.3 Frankliniella occidentalis | reverse complement strand
CCCCCCCCTCTGCCCAAAAGTTAGGGGGGCACAGTTACGTTTAAGTATAGACGTATTAAACCTTAAAAGAACCGCAATGAACTAGCTTAGATTGAAATACAGAGCTTTTTATTAATTTAATTAGCACCTTGATCTCAAAACAGCTGTTTTTCGCCAGAGTTTTAGTCTTGTGCTACCTGAACTGGCTCTGAAACCATGTGTCCGAAACTTATTAATTAACTGCCATGAACGTTAATTTAAGAGTTGAAATTATAACTTGTAACTTTTACTTCAGTTCATGGCAAATAAACTGGTTATTCGACTTGTCCAACTTTTCCCTACTGTACGGTTTGTATCGGATATATTTCAAAATCGATAACTTTAACCTTTAATTTGACATGTGTTTTGTTACGTTGTGTAACTAACATTCGTTCGTGTTGTGATAAGTTACGAAGCCCTGTTTCCTTATTGCACATCATCAAGTGATTGACAAGCGCCAGTACGCAGTTGTTAATTCATTTCCTGTGTGTCCATGCAGATAAATCTGGTGCTCTATCCGATGTACATGGGTACCACCATTCTAGATATTATCATGGCTGAAAATACTGAAGCAACGCGGCTACCAATCCGAGCTGTCATCGGAAGTTACTCGGGATTCGTCTCCTTCGGAATCTTCGTTAAAAGAAGGCACATAGCTCAGGAGGCCCTTAAGCGAGCTGCTGAAGTTGCCGACACGGTGGAGAGGGAGGCTGCATCCTCCAACCAGGTACAGTGCCACCTCCGTAATAAAGCATTCCGGTAAAGCTGAAATGCAGAAGAATGCAGGGATCAAGGAAACGGAAGTTCTATGTTTAAGTTTATAGTTATATCCGTTTTCTTCTTTCTCGCATTCTTCTGCATTTTGGCTTTACCGGAATGCTTTACTGCAACGCCTTTCAATCCGTTTTTTTTTCCTTTTTTTGTTCCCCGGGAAGTGATACACGCTACAGTTTGGGAGCTGGTCCAGATATGATGCTTCTGACGTGTATCCTTGTGATCACCGATAAACCAAGTCTCGCACTGCTAAGATCTATACAAGTGTGCAACCGAAAGTTGAATACTTGCGAGTATCCAACTCATCAGGGCAGCGTCCGTAACGTTTATGTGTATTACACCGATAATACTGCCAGTATTACAAGGGGGCAGACCTGTGGAACATATGAGTTTGGCAGATTATTAACAATAGTACTACCGGGATTTTCGTATACCTATATCTACCGGAAGAGGGTCATTTTGACCCCGGGGGCATCGAGGCCCACTCACCCAGGAGCGATTTCCCCAACGTAACTTTGGCCCGTTGTAATATACCCACAAGTATTGCATCCCCTCTTAATTTACCCCATGTGTATGATTGACCCAAAGAGCTCTTCACCCAGATTTATTGTTTATTGAACAAAGCAACATTTCTCACAAGGCTCCAAGCTTCAAAGGGAAACGCAGAAGCATTTTTAGGCGCTTTGTTTGAGGAATGTGTAAACTATTATTCACTAATACTGTAACGTTAAACCGAATGTGAATTGTGTACCGGTAGCACCCCTTGGGTACTATTTCACCGTTTTATCTGTTAAAATACTGCGGTTTGGGGTACACAACTTCTTTTTTCGATTTATAAGACACTTGATGAAATTTTTTGATCCACGGTTGTCCCTCTGTGGGGGTAGGCAAAAAGTAAAACACAAATGTCATTTTTCAGAAGTTTTACAGCTTTCTTTTATTTCGCAATTTTCGTTTTGTTGCGGGTAAATTGCATAGGATTACAATGAAATACCTATATGTACGCCAGATCACGTCTCGCGTAACAGGCTTCGGGATATCCCACGAAACACTGTTACACTGCGACGCGCCTGGCACACATAAAGCTAGGCCTGCGGCGCTAACACCCGAGACGAGTTAATAGGGTATTGGTCCACAGCGCGGAGCGGAAGAAGAACAAAAACGAAGGTGCCGCCACCGTGCCGACACCTCGCGAGGAACGCAGCCCCGCACTTCTTGAGTGTTGGCACTGTGGAGGAAATTGACATTTTTCAATGCAGTGCAAGACCAAGATATTTTGCATTGGATGTGGCATGAAAAACACAAGTGCTGAACGTAGTGAACACTGTACGAAAACAATGGCTTCTGGGAAGTCGTTTGCAAAGACATCGGAAAAACGGGACCGAGATGGGAATCAGGGGCAGACCCCATCTCAACCCAGCGGGCCCACTTAAATTCTAAAACCGGAAAGGGCAAAAGGCACTAGATTCCAAGGTGAAAAGCCCTTAAGCTCCTTAATTTCCAAAAAGCAGGAAGACAGCGGCCCACCCTATTGACTCTCGACATCCACTTTGGCTCTGATAGACGAGGATATCTTGAAGTAAACATCCTGGGCATCAAGAATGAAGGGCTCCTGGGCTCAGGTTCTTTTCAAACATTGGTTGGGGAGAGAGGTATGTCAATTTAACAAGATGCTGGATGGAAATGAAACCTTCAGAATATGGAACTATCCGTGTTGCCAACAAGGCTTTAACATCTATTGAAGGAGAATTTCTTGTGCCTTTTGATATCGAGGGAGTCGTCAGAGTGATGTCAGTTCTGTATGTGCCTAGCCTGAGCGTTGAGTTAAGCTGTTGAAATTTTGCCTCAACCACCCGACATCAAAGAAGATGTCTTCAATTCTTAACCAATTAAGCAGCTTGACAAGCTACTGCAACAATTCAAGCTTATCCTAAACTGGAAGATTGTGCCGAGTGCACGGAGTGCAACATCACATCAATACTGGAGATGCAAAGCGTTTTCGTTTCACCTACTACAATGTTAATCCCCGAGTATTGACGGATGTTAACACTGAACTTGACAGAAGATTGCGAGAAGACATTGTTGAACGTGCTGATTCTCCTTGGCAGTCACCCCTCCTTATCATACCGAAGAAAGACAAGGGCTTCCGGTGGGCTGTTGATTTTAGGAAACTGAATTCCGTCATTGAAACTTCTGATTCTGCTTATCCTCTGCCAAGAATCAATCCAATGCTTGCCGGATTACGTGGAGCAGCACTTCTGTCAACAATAGATATTATATCATATGCATAACTCCTAATTGAACTTTCTCCTGAATCAAGACAGAAGACTGCCTTCTATGTTCCTTGGAGAGGCCATTTTCAATTCAATATGCATGCATGTCTGCTGGATTGAAGGACGCTGCAAACCGGTGGCAAAGAACTGTTGAATCAATCCTCCAAGACCTCATCAGTGACAGCCATTGCGTCGTGACTGGGTCGGTCATCTGTAACTTATAAGCAGAATCTTTGAGAAATTGGCCGCAGCTGGTGTGACTGTTGATCTTGGGAAGAGTCACACCTGCAACGCTACACCTGGACTTATGTTCCCTTGTGAAGCTACACCTGGACTTATGTTCCTTTGTGAAGCTACACCTGGACTTATGTTCCTTTGTCAAATCCAACTGGTGGACTTACGTTCCTCTGTGAGATTATGTCTGGACTTATGTTTCTTTGTCAGATCCCCCTGGTGGACTTACGTCCCTTTGTCAGATCCACAAGGGGGTATCAAAACACATAAGTCACACTAAAATCTGTTCTAATTGAGATAGAGCTGCACATGTTTCGCAGAGAGGTAATGTGTCCTTGAACAAAACATTCTGTAAAGGAAAAAGTAATCTAGCTTTAAAACTGTAGCAGCCAGGCTAGAATTAGACACACTTTTAGCCCTCCTGAAAAATTAGCTCAAGTGGACTTAAACCCCTTTGTCAAATCATCAGTGAATTTCTCACAGAAGTAGAAAATGTATGGAAGCGCCTGGTGCCTTAAGTCGCACCTCTGTTGATACAGCCTTCGATTGATATTGCAACTTTTAAGGATGACTGGTACCTGAATGTGATGCAGAAAGTCCAAAAGTCTCCTGATCGGTATGAGAAATTTTCTGTACCATCCGGATGTTTAATGGAGCAAATCTCTGTGGGAAATCAAGAGCCTTTCAGATCTGTTCAACTTATCGCCAAGGCCCATAGAGAAGAAATCTTACGTCAGAGTCATGACTTGCCGACAAGTGGTCATCGAGGGTTCTTCAGAACATTTGAAAGATTGACAAGATCCGCATATTGGCCTGAAATGAAAGAAGATATTAATGCCTTGCATCACAGTTGAGCCCCTAGTTAATACTTGTTGTTTTTGGCTATTTTTAGGGGGCATCCTAGTGTAGCGGGCTTAAACTTAGAGTGATTTGCGTAATTAATTTTATAGAACGTATAGTTTCTAAAACAAAACCGAGTATACCGTTTTGTAGCGCATACTTTTGACTTTATAAAGCGATGTGTATGACGTCGATACGCCTACCCAAAGCTGAGATATCCCATGTTGGAAACGGCACTGCAGCGTTGTCGTCTTGTCATGGTGTCCCGGATTCCGGCCACACGGTCGGGCCGTTGAAGTTCCGATTTTTGTGGGTGCTCCTAACACTTCTAGGCATGGCATGAACTAGGATATCTGGAATGGGTCACCTCCTTCATCCCGAAAAAAATAATCAAAACTATTGAGTTTTTTTAGTTTTTTCATTAACGTTTTCATAACCCTACCTTGCCTGTTATTCTGGCCTGCCATAAGAGGTGGTTTTGAAAACCTCAATATTGGTCGTATTTTTTTCTTGACTGAACACGCAATTTTACGGCCTCTGGAAGAAAATTTTAAGAAGGCTCTATCTCTGCCGGTTTTCCTGATATGAATTGTTTTCACATTGCTGTAAATAAGCAACCTTTTCCCTTCCAATAATGATTCGTAGCTTGGTTGCGGCTCACTATTTTAGCTAAAATTTTGTGTTTTCATGGCGAAATATAAATGAGTGTCAAATTTTAACATGTTTAGGATTCCACATTAGGATAAAATGGGGGAATTAGATGCGTTAACACTAGAACTACCGGAGGGGTCAAAATGACCCCTTTTGATTTTGAATTGCCAAATGAACTATCAAAAAAAATTTCTACCGACCCGCCCCTGTTTGACTCTTTATGGGTCACCAAAATACGCCTTGACACGAAAAATCAGGCATGTGCGTTAAAAACTTTAGGGGATATTATAACATATACCTCGCTCTACCGAAGGGGTCATTTTGACCCCTGTATTAGTTTTCGAGGGCTTTGATGGTTTTAACGAGCGTTTTCCAACTTAAACCTTCCCATTGTTGTTCTGTGTGGTAAGTATTGACTTCCGCTGGGTCGTGTGACAATTTTGAACCTCTATCAGTATCGGTAGGCAACCCGCACATCACAAAATCATGTTTTCCTTACATAATACTTATGAGGCATTCGCAACGGTTCTGTCGGCCTGCAAACGCGTTCCATGGCCGAACAAAGGTTAAAAATAGTTAATAAATGGTCTATTACGACTGTTATTGCATGATATTTGTATTCACTGAAAACAGCGTAATAGCGCATGTTATCACTAGATGATAACGTGGTGCACATTTCAGTTTTTGTAGAATATTTTCTAAACGAGCGTTGAAATTTAATTTCCCATAAAATTTCCGACCAAACGAGCCTACATGTGATAGGGTTTAGAACAAAAGTTCTCTAAGAGCACGTCTTATTCCGTATTATTATTTGAACTCCGAACCCTATCACATGTAGGCTTGCTTAATCGGAAATTTCGCGAGAAACCCGATGGTGCTTTCGAAATCTCAGACCTCGTTTTCAAAATGTTCCTTAAAAACTGAAATGTGCACCGCGTTATCATCTAGTGATAACATGCGTTATTACGCTGTTTTCAGTGTACTATTCTATTCGCAGAACCAAAGTTTCAGAATTATTTACCGTATTTACGGTGTTTACGGTTGTTGGTCAGGCTGAAATTTACACAGGCTATGCTAAAATGTTGAGAATTATTGTATTTGACTGTAATCCTATGCAGTTACCCGAAACAAAACGAAAAATTGCGTAAAAATCTGTAAAACTTCTGAAAAATTACATTTCGTGTTTTGCGGGTTGCCTACCCACCCCACACAGGGATCCCCGTAGGTCCGAAAAAGCATCAAGTGTCAAGAAAATCGAAAATAAGAAGTTGTGTACCCAAAACCGCAGTCTTTTAACAGCTGAAACGGCGGAATAGTACCTAGGGGTCAAAATGACCCCTCCGGTAGATCTAGATATACGAAAATCCCGGTAGTTCTAGTGTTAATAAGGGTTGGCAGACACGCAAGTACGGCATGGAAAATAAAGCACTCAGCTAAGACGTGCGGTGGGCGTCTGGTAATAGGGTTCACCTAGCTTAAACCGGACCCAAAGAAGAACCGTAATGCTTCCTGAACTGTATCCTCCCTGACGTTCATTGGCTCATCGGACTAAGTTCTCGGACCTGTCAGTGAGGTAGTCTAGTCAGAGCCATGGTGGCGGGTCCGCGAACTTCGTCCGCGCGAGCCAATGAGCGTCAAGGAGGAAACAGTTCAGGAAGCATTGCTGTTCTTCTTTGGATCCGGTTTAAGCTGGGTGAAATACCCTATTCACATTAACTCAAATTCACCCATTTTATTATCTTGTTAAATCCTAAATATGTTAAAATTCTACACTCATCTATTTTCTGCCATCAAAACACTCAATTTTAGCTAAGAAAGTGTGCCTCATGCAACCCATGCATGCATGCATGCGCATAGTTTAACCACTCTGACCCACGGACTTACTCCCGCGCAAACCGCAGAGTATAGTCGTCCAACGACAACGGTCGATTTGCCTCTAGCTCTTGCGAACTATAGCTCTTGTGGACTTAAGCTCCTGCGACTAGTTCTTGTGAACTCTAGCTCTTGCGACGTCTAGGTCTTGAGGATCCTAGCTGTTGTGGCTCTAGCTCATCTGAATCCTAGCTCTTGTGAAGGCCGTCGAAAAACGGACGAAATTTTCGCCTAAAGGGTTGTACTTTCACGAGTTACCTCTAAGAAGCCCATAAAATTTTTTTTGAAAAAAATAAATATTTTGCAACCTTTGGTTTTCGATTTCTATTGAGATTAATGGGCTAAAACGAGTAACGTGGTCAAAAAGGAAATAATTTTGTTGGTAGGTTCCTGTTTTAACTAGCTATATGTACGCCACCACGTCTCGCGTAACAGGCTTCGCGATATCCCACGAAACACCGTTACGCTGCGACGCACCTGGCGCACATATAGCTAGGCCTGCTGCAGGTAATGTGACCGGTACATCACTTGCATATTTGAGTAAACTAACTTCCGACGGGGGGCCTGCGGCCCTAGATATTTGCTCCTTTCACATGACAAAAGACTGTAACGGGGCAACACCGTGACTACACCCCACCCTTCTGCTTTGCTTAAGAAAAATACAAAAAAAAACCAGCGCAGTTATTAGATTGCATTATTTGTCAAACAGTCTTAAAACTTGACTTTTTCCCATGTTTAGGGGGGGGGGGACTTCCTCTGACATTTTACGATTGGACGCCTCCTTGTATGTCTTTATAAGCAACGTGGTCATTTTCGCCGTGTTTTCGTCGAAAAATGCGCCCTAGCACCTAAACGGTGCAAGATAGAGTCAAACGGACAAAATTTTCATCAAGAGAGCTCTACTTTGACGAGGAACCCCTTAGAGGACCTTAAAAAAATATTTTTTTTTTCAACTTTTAGGACCAACCTCTACTTCTTTGTTACCCCCTTTCAACCCCTGAGGGCCGGTTGCCAGGATTTGCACAAGGCGTTTCGTTGTCCAGGAGTGACCCCTCAGACACCCTGAAATTTTTAGACCTCTAGCGCATCTCCTTCCTCTGACACGGACGACGGACGGACGATTATTCGGTGCGCTTTGGTTTTTAGAGAACAGCGCAAAAAATCCGAACGAGATCAAGGGTCCGTAACTAATCATATAAGCATCTCATAACGTTTTGATAATCGTTTATGTTATACCTGATAACTGACTAGCTATATGTACGCCATACCACGTCTCGCGTAACAGGCTTCGCGATATCTCACGAAACACTGTTACGCTGCGACGCGCCTGGCGCACATACAGCTAGGCCTGCGGCGCTGACACCCGAGATAGACCGTCCCAAAAAAATGCTGTTTTCAAAAAGTGCTCGGGACACATTGCCGCGGTAAACGGACTGACTAGTAGATACTAAAACGATTTTTTCCCGATTTTTTGAGTTGAATTTAGAGGTCGCGCATGAATTTTTAACGTTTTTTAACATAAAAACTGCGATTTTGCCGCGGAATTACGGAGTTGCAGCCTCCCCTGGACGCTCCCTCATCATTCTGATGGCGCTTACTCTTTCCGTCTATCCCTCTCTTGTCCCCATCACTTTGCGGGGTGTCTTAACAGCCTTTGATCCCTGTAAAATTATACCCCAAGATAAGAAAGTGAAGTCCGAAACGGTGGTTCAGAGCCATACACAGTTGAAAAAAGTTGACAAATTATCATAGTCTCTGTGATAACTAGCTTGTTAAAAAAACACTACCATTCGTTTTCATTGGGATGTGACACAGTTCCTTCTATTTTGACCGTAGTGGTCCATAACAACGACCCCTACTTTTCACAATGTTGTAATACTACAACAAAACCGTTGGAATGTTTGATAGTAGCAAGATATATCGTAACAGAACGAACAAGTTTGTGTTATTACAAACTTATGGTGCTGGTAGACGTATATAATTACTGTTTTGAAATTAAAAATTGTTTCAGAAAATTTTGTGAATGTTGTTGGATTAAAACATGTTTTGTTTTTTATCAGCATTTGTTGCTATCAAACTTGGCATTAAATGTGTTCTAAATTTTCAACAATTTTTTAACAGTGAACCATTATTGCTGCGGGCAGTAACAGTACAGTGAAAATGTACAGTTTAGTTAATTTCCAATCAACCATTTTAACTGACACAGGTTTAAAACCAAAAGTAAAAAAAAATTGCCCTAAAATATGTGAAAATCCCACAAATAGCCGTTTGGTCGATAGAGCGCGTAGCGCCGATCCCGACGGCAAGAATTAAACATTACTCTATTGTTTTGGTGTAATGTACGTTGCTAGTTAAGGCACTCCTCACAGACGCAATTGAAGTAATTATAAATCCCTTTTGGGCTATAAAAATGAATTAGGCATGCGGTTCGGACCCCCGCAAAGTGATAGGGGCGAAAGAGGTATAGAGGGAAACAGTATGCAGAATCAGAACAGTGTCGGACCGTCCAGAGGAAGCTGCAACTCGCCAATTTCCACAAAATCGCAATTTTTGTGTAAAAAAACGTTAAAAATTCATGCGCGACCTCTAAATTCAACTCAAAAAATCGGAAAAAAATCGTTTTAGTATCTACTAGTCAGTCTGCTTACTGCGGCAATGTGTCCCGAGCACTTTTTGAAAACAGCATTTTTTTGGGACGGTCTAACCCGAGACGACTTAACAGAAGTGTATCTACAATTTCTCGATGTTAAGTATTTTTTTTTTACGATTTACTAGACTATTTGGTCATTTTCACCTCATTTTTGTCAAGAAATGCCCCCTAGCACCCAAATGGTAGAAGATAGAGCAAAACGGACGAAATTTTCGACCAGTAGGCTCTACTTTGACGAGTTACCCCTTAGGAATCCATAAAAAAAATATTTGAAAAAAAAAATACATTTTGAGACCTGTAGTTTTCGATTTTTTAAAAAGTCAATTTTTGAGCTAGAATGCTCATCTTCGAACTCGATCTGTCTTTTTATGATACAAAACGACCCTGAAATTCCCAGATCGATATCTCAATTCTTTCTCGAGTTATCGTGCGACAGACAGACAAACAGAATGAAACTTTTCGGGTCAGTGGAGTAATGGGCTTCGCGAAACGCTCAGCCAATAACGCATAGCATGACACTTAACAGTTACAAAAATAACTTTAACTTTTTGAAATAAAAAAATCCGTCAAGTCCACATTATTCAATATGGCTTAAAAGGGCTTCGCGTGCTTGGTGTTGGGCTATGGACAGACAAACGCTAAGACACATATACAGACGTATTTAGATGCTTAAATCATGCAGCTATACTCTGAAGCCGCCTATTGCGAACATACGCGTTGGGCTTTAGCGGGGCGCAACGGCGCGCAAAGCGCAAAGGTAATATTTGTCCTAGCGGCCAACAACGAGACGCAAGCTCATCTTCGGCCTACGATTTCCATTCAAATTTTGTTGATCTTAGAAAAACAGGGAGTATGTAGTGAGCTCGAGTAAGCTACATATTTGTCGTCATACGACACTAATTTTGCTACTTGTTCGGGTGAGAGGGAAGAAGGGTCACTTCATGGCGATAAGCGGAACCCGACACCCGCCCGCACGGCGCTCGAGTAGTCGTAAAAGCCCCCCCCCTC
>NW_026267257.1:319421-321194 GCF_000697945.3 Frankliniella occidentalis | reverse complement strand
GGGGGGTCAGATGGGTAGCGAGCGTTGACAATTGACGATGGTCACTGAGGCCTAGTATTGTCAACAATACTGAGGCATAACCTTTTCAAAATAATATTATTAGGAGGAGCAGGGTCAGGTGGGTAGCGTTGACGATGGTCACTGAGGCCCAGTATTGTCAACAATACAGAGCCAAAGCCCAGTATTGTCAACAATACTGGGTTAAGGCCCAGTATTGTCAACAAAACTGGGTTATGTCACAGTATTGTTACAAATTAAATAAAACGTAAATTCATCAAAAGATAAAGCCGTATCATCTGCTTCCACGTTAGCGCGAGCTTAGGTTTTTTTCGTATTTCAGCTATATGTTTGTTTTTTCGAGTACTTCCATCTGTGAAACAAGCAGGCCTACCCTTCCGCCAAACGAAGTTGCCAGCTCTGCTTCGCTCCGCCGCTAACTCCATTCGGCAGGGGCCGGGCCTGCTTGGCCAGCCGGCGGCGATGGTCGGGCCTGCGGCCCGACCATTTCTGTCACACGATTTGCTGAAGAACACGATCGACTGATGTAGCGGTCCTTCGGCCCGCTTAAACCCGCCGTCTTTGAATTTGCCCCAAAGACTCGGGAAAGGGATGTAACGGTGAAGCACCGCGACTACAACCAGTCCTTCTGCTTAGAAAACGTTTTTTTTTTTGATTTTTGGGGGTGGGGTGGGGGGTAGAGTGGGGCGTAGGAAAAGGATTTTGGAAATTGAAAACGCAATAGTGCGGAAAAGTTGCCCTGACCGATGACAAATTCAACGCATTTTAACTTTTTGAGATCGGATATTATTTTCCGATCCCGCAGAGCGTTCAAAGTTTTGCATGGTTCTCTTATGGGGGAAGGGCTTAAAAAGTGAAATTTCTGATTTTTGGCTTTCCAGCAAACATTTTTCGAAAACTAATCTCAGAAATGCAGTCTACGTGAAAAAACGCGTTTAGCGATGTGCCACACTTGAAATTTGAATGAAGGGTTTAGTCGATCGTAAGTGCAAATTTAGGCCAGCAAAGCCATTTTTGTGTAAGTTTTAAGTTAAAGTGGCACCTGAATGACTCCGAACGCTTCACTCAAATTTCAAGTGTGGCACATCACTAGACGCTTTTTTTTGCGTAGATTGCATTTCTGAGATTCGTTTTCGAAAAACGTTTGCTAGAAAATCCAAAAATCAGAAATTTCACTTTTTGAGCCCTTTCCCCATAAGAGAACCATGCAAAACTTTGAATGCTCTGCGGGATCGGAAAATATTATCCGATCTCAAAAAGTTACAATGCGTTGAATTTGTCATCGGTCAGGGCAACTTTTCCGCACTATTGCGTTTTCAATTTCCAAAATCCTTTTCCTACGCCCCACTCTAGTGGGGGGGGAATTGTCAGCTTATTTTCGTCAAAGAAAGACCCTCTAGCGCCGAAACGTTTAGAGATAGAGCGAAACGGACGAAATTTTCGCCCGAAGGGCTCTACTTTGACGAGTTACCCCTACGAAGAACATTTAAAAAAATACTTTTGGGGAGAATTTTCGAACCTTGGATACCCCCATTAGGGATGTGCACTTTATGTGATCGCATAATCGCATAATTTTTCAAAACACTTAGAAACGAAAAGTTATCGATGGTTTGGGTATGAACATGACCGTCTGAGTTCATTTCCGGACCGCATAATATCGCATAATTTGGCGTGGATCGCATCATAACACACGAAACACATAAATAGCGCATAACTAGGCAAAATATCCAGAAAAATGCAGAATGGACATGTAAT
>NW_026267257.1:313585-319371 GCF_000697945.3 Frankliniella occidentalis | reverse complement strand
GTGCGCCAGGCGCGTCGCAGCGTAACAGTGTTTCGTGAGATATCGCGAAGCCTGTTACGCGAGACGTGGTCTGGCGTACATATAGCTAGTGTTAAGTTACGGACCCCTGAACGAAATCGGACCTGATTTACCCGGTGCGCACCGCGTTTGAAGTTTCGGGGCGCGCGGGACTAGCCCGGCCGCGCCGCTGCGCCGCCGCGTCGTCTTGACGCGGCCGCCGCGCCGCCGCGGGTGGCGGCAGCGCAACGATACTGGCTTGGTTTCTTTAGTAAGTCCCCCTGAGTCCATCGGTACCATTCCCACCGCCATCGCGTACGCCCAACCACGCACCCAGCTTAAAATGTGAAAATTTCAACATTTCGAGGGGGTGAAGGGGAAGGGTTTGTGACGTGGCCAAAACGACAATGCCAGCCGCTAGTCTGACCCATATGGTATGGTCTAACCGAAACCGAGTGCTGAACACAAAGTCCTCCGTGCACTCGGGCCTCAGCGGTACGAAGAGCTCGCCGTTGGGTCGTAGGGTGGTCACATTATCTATACTTATCTTGGGCCCAAGTGTTTGTGTGGCACTGTGTATAGTGTTATGTATAAATGAATTGCACACTTTTGTGATGATTGAGTCAACTTTGATTTGGAAAATTTGAGTGTGCACTATACTAAAATTACTACTTGTTCTGTGCACTGAGAATTTGTTTCCTGTATGTGAGTGTTTATTACTGTCTGCTGACCTTAGTTAACAATTTTACTTATTTGTTTAAACCCTTGGGGTGTGCCATCTATAATTGCCACTCTCTTTCTGGTTGTACTCTAATGTATTGTCTGTTTCTATTCGAAATTGCTATTTGCAATTTGCTATTTGCTATTACTCATTGAAATTGCTAATTACCTTTATTGTTTTTGATAATATTCATATTCCATATCCATCTGTTATTGATATGAATTTCATGGTAATGTTTTGATGTCTTTTTTTTGTCTTTGTTGCAATGGTGTTCTGTGAAATGTCAATAATAATCCACTACTCAACACCCCCAAAAAATATGTTCTCAACTCAGGTTTTGATCTTAAAACTTTGAGCCCCATTTCTTGTTTTAAGTCGCATTTGTTCCTTAAAACGAGAAATAGGGCTCAAAATTTTAAGAGCAATACATGAATTGAGAAGAAATTTTTTGGGGTGAAGATTGTTAAAATACTTCAACAACTTTTTGTGCCTACTCCCTAGAGTGTGCTCAATAAACCGCCACTCTCAAAAATAGCTAACTCATTTGTAAGGGAAGCTGAACAAAACAGGGACAGCTTACACTACTATTGTCGCTAATCTATCAAATTTAAACCATATGCCATTCTGCTGTATTCTTATCGATTCCTGATCAAATCCACATCAGTGGTTTTTCGCTTTCATTACGATAGCTGGCCGATTAAGATTTTGGTTCCGATAGTATACCGATAGAATCATTTTGCTCATTTCGTATGTCGCACTGATAGTTCGTGTCCTTTTTCTACTGTTGGATAGAAGAAGGGTGGGCTAAAAACTACAAATCGCAGAGAAACGGGCCAGTGACCATCTAATTGAGAAAGGATTGGACTACAATCTGATTGGCTGAGCGATTAGCGAAGCCCATTACTCCACTGACCGAAAAAGTTGCATTCTGTTTGTTAGTTTGTGTGTTTGTGTGTTAGTGTGTTCGTCTGTCTGTCCGCACGATAACTCGAGAAGAAATTGAGATAGCGATCTGGGAACTCAGGGTTGTTTTGTATCATAAAAAGACAGATCGAGTTCAAAGATGAGCATTCTGGCTCAAAAATTGGCTTTTAAAAAAATGAAAGACTAAATGTATTTTTATCAAATATTTAGTTTTGCCTTTTAAGTTGGTTCTTTTTGGAGAGGAAATCCGTTGGCGAAGTCCCCGATAGTGTACATTAACATCTAGAAAATGTTAAATGAAAAAGTTGCCAGTGCCAATATTTTAGCCCGTTTTTCGCCTTTCGATGCCTGTTCTGGTCGAACGCGGCGGGTTGAGCCAAATCTAAATTTCCTGTCTTACTTTACCACTTTCCAAACAAGAAACCAGTGTCCGAAACTTTTAATTATGACATTAAAAATCCGATTTATGAGCACGAAAAGGGGTCTAATCGCCCACAGTGCAAAGCTGAAGGGTAGGGTGTAGTCACAGTGTCGCACCGTTACAGTACAGTCTTGTCTCGGGTGCAAGGGGCTAATCTTAAAGCCCTCATGCCTGCCGTGAAGCCTTAGTTTACTCAAATATGCAAAGTGAAATATAGGGTGAGCCACGGGCGCGACCAAATGCGGCCGGAAGGCCACAGCACTGTTAACGCCATGGTCGCCAAGAATGTCAAAATGTTGGCAGTCCTTTTTGACTGCAAAATTTTTGCCTTCATTTTAGGGGCTGCCAATTTTTGGCCTCTTTGAATGCCAAATTTTGGCCTCCTTTTACTAGGTCGCCAATTTGTTGCCAAAAGTTGATATTTTGAAAGAAGGCCAAAAATTAGCAGACTCGAAAAAGAAGGCCAAAAATTGGCAGCCTCGAAAAAGGCCAAAATTTGGCAGTCAAAAAGGACTGCCAACATTTTGGCATGCTAGGCGACCACGGCGTTAACAGTGTGCCTAACGGAGTTGTCTACGGAGCGAAGTGGAGCAGCTGGCAAGATCGTTTCGCGGAAGGGCGGGCCTACCTTGTTTCAAGTGCCATAGTTTGTGGCATGCAAAATTGGGTTGAGAGGTTTCTACCCTTCTCTCAGTTTTAGAATCAGAGACGTGGCTCATTGGAAATCGCTCTCGTCACGCCAAAGAGGCATCCTTTGAAAGTAAATGACAATTTATTTCGCTGTGGCAGGTGGCAGGTCCATCCATTCGGCTGGAATCGTGCAAGCCACCACGTAGGGTACCCGTCTGACCCAAGTCCGATCCATGTCGAAAAAGATCATGTTTCCGCAGGGCAACAGTCCCCTGTTATGTATTAAATTGAATATGTTAATTTAATAATCTCCCGAACCCGTGCATTAGACGATTTTCACAGGTCTGCCTCCTTGTGGTAGCCTTGTTTTCTGAATCCACTTAAAGTGTCTGTACCATATTGAGTGTTCACAATGCAATAATAGAGAAAACAAGTTTCGCTAGACCAACGATGTACAAAGTAGCGAATAAGTCATTCCTAGCCAGCCCCAGCCAGCCCGGCTCAACGGAGACATCGATGCAGCAAAACGGAGCAAACAGCTAATTTTAGAGGAAGACTTGCTTTTTAACACGGAAATACTTCATCGGTGTTTGGGGTTCGTCTGGTGTCGTCTCACAACACAACAGGAGAAATTACAAGGTGAGGCTCGGACTGCTATCTTCAGGACGCGCTGTCTCGTCATCTACAGCATCTCGGCACAAGTGAGCTCACCACCCTTTAATAAGCATGGTAGAAATGATTGACTGAGCGTTTCTCGAGTCTATTGGGGTAGGAGCTACAGTAAATGGCGCTTTAAAAGCTTAACTTTTTACACCTGGCAGTAGACTGTCACCCCCCTATGCACCCTGGGCTGGGGTGATATGGAGATTGGTGGCCGCAAACGCTCTCATTGGTGGATCTGACATGAGCAACGTACAGGGTCACCGTACGGGCAAAACCGGGCAAAACTGTCTTGAGTGCAGCCATATTTGTCCACTGCACGGTGTGAAACGAGGGGCAAGAACTCCGGAAATTATGTGTACACCTGCCTGGGAATCACCAGGAAAAAAATTAATCGAAATAAACAGATATCGCTTGAACTCGGCGGGAAACTAGTGGAACTGGAACAAATTAGTCGAAATAAGCGGAAACGCCCTTATGCGATTTCTAACACTGGTGCAAGAGGCACACTAAAATTCTCGTTACAATCGGGCAAATTGTGGTAAAAGCATGAAAATTTAACATTGCAATGAGACATCAGTCAATACTGTACGACATACCTATGGTGAGGTGAGCAATAGGCCTCCGAAGTTGACTGAGCAGATCAGCCGAAATGCAGATACGCCTGTGATGACCGTCCCTTCCCAGATCCGCCAGTGTTGGGCGGGCCGGCACAGATTCGCCAGTGTTGCGCGCCTCTTCACAGATAAACCACTTCTGCAGGCACACGTCGAGTTCTGTTGCTGCTGTGGTAAAGGCAGCGAGGCTCAGGAGTTGTGTGAACCCTTTGACCCCTCTCCTTCCCCCTGAGGCTACCTGAGTGCACGCCAGCGGTGATATTGCTGCTAATTGTCTACCCACCAAGCACCAGGAACTGGAAAATATTTTATTTTCACGGTTTCCGATAGGGAAACTAATTTTGTGTTAAATGGAGGGGAAATTTAGTCAATTTGAGTCATAATTTGCGGTCGTCACTCAGTGAGCTTGAGGCCCCACCCCACTGCGATTGGGTGAGGTCAGGGAAATCTTACTGCTTCAGCGTGAGGATTCCGTGCATATGACTCTAGTAGGGTGAGCCTTACAGTCATCGCTCTGATTGAGCGAGGCAAAATTGTCTCCATTATTTCAAACACCACACCTCACTCAAAGGTTTTTAGTGCTTGGTTGAGCACTTCCTACACAGTGAGCGTTCCATCTAAGAAAGTGTTCAACCAAAGCTTTGCACACTTGCAAGTTCACACCCACAGAGTTGAACACTAGCAAGCGTACAACAACGGAGTTGCACGCTTACAAGTATTTAAATTGCAGTTGCACACTTAAAAGTGTTGAGCAGAGTTGCACAATGCACACTTAGTTTCACTACAAGTAAAGGAGTGATCGAAATGGGATGAGGGCCAAAAGTTTCCAAATGCTTTTAAGAACCTATGTTTTAATTTTAATGCTTTTACCACAATTTGCCCGATTGTTATGGGTGAATGATTCTCAGAATGCGGGCCATTTAGATTCCGCGTCCCTTCACAACTATGTGATATGGTTTTAAAAGGGTTTTATACCATCTAGATACTAGAAAGCACTAACATTACCTGGTGCAATATTAAAAACCTAAGAATACTGCAACAGTGGGGTGACTAGAGCAGTTTAAATTGTTAGAATGTGAACTCCAGTACGTACGTTCCTATGAGTTCATGCGTACTTTTCCAAATTCCGGACAATTTTAAGGAAATATTCGTCTTAGGCACATTGCATTTCTAGAGTGACAAATCCAGGGAACGCAAGGAATGAATTCCGACGTGGAAATACTTTTCTATATTTCATCAGGAGATGACGAAAGGCGTTCTCACTAACTTTTTCAAAAAGTAACGGAGTTCAAAATGTTTGCTCTGACGTCAAACTGCGCAGAGGTAGAGTAACAATTCTCAGTACTACTCTATGTGGACGATTCATGTTCCCCGAAGCAATCGGCAGAGCTCCTACTACGTCATCGTGAAAAAATGTCTTCAAATTCGAAAGTTGGCTTGTACGCTTTTGCAGTGTGAACGCCGTGTCGCCTTCACACAGCCACGATTGCTTCATATCAAATTCCCCTTTCGATAAAAAGTAATGTTTTGATGTGCTGCTTCTTTAATGGCTAAGCGGGTCGTTGCATCTGCAACCCTGGTTAAGTACTGCTTCAATTGTTACCTTCTGACTTTACGTCTCCCCTTTTTTAGGTCTGGCCTTTGTTTGATAACTGTTCGATACCTTAGACTAAAAGGCACGCAGCTCATCCGCGCGTTTCGAAGGGCACGCAGTTCAGCCGCCCGTTTCGAAAGACACGCAGTTCAGCCGCGCGTTTCGAAAGACACGCAGTTTACCGCTATAGAGATAGGAACTGCGTGTCTTTCGAAACGCGCG
>NW_026267257.1:302562-306275 GCF_000697945.3 Frankliniella occidentalis | reverse complement strand
ACAGACAGACACACAGACAGACAGACACACAGACAGACACGAGGTCGTTTGCATAAGCCCGCTGGGTAGCTTTTTCAAAGCAGACGGGCGGTCTAAAAAGGGGATACGGAGTTCACAAGTCAGAAGGTTCTAATTGAAGCATTACTAATCCGGGGTTGCAGATGCAACGACCCGCTTAGCCCGAGGCTTAGCCACAAAAGACGGAACGATTTATGGCGTTGCTGTAGATGCTCTTCTTACAAGGGCAGGTTTTCCAATGATACAGTCAGATTTCAATGGCACTGCACCTAAGATACAGACCGTAGACGCAAAGCACAGTGTCGCTGTAGCAACGGAAAGCCAAGGTTTTAAACCGAGGGGGCAATAACTCTCGAAATAGTTGATTCCGTGTGAGCTTTTACTCAGCTTTTACTCATTCCTTTAGTTTTCTAGTGTAGTGCAAGAGGTACCCGGGTGATTCTCAGAATACGGGCCATTTGGGAGTTCCTAAAAGTTGTCATTTTTTTTGTCCAATTTGCCAGGTTTTTTGGTCGCAATGGCTTTATTTAACTTCAAATAGGATATGTGCAAAGTGGCAATAGTTCAAATCACGTACTTCTAGTACAACGGTTAAAGACCATTTTGTGGTCACGTTAAATCAATGACGAAACTCAAATATTGCCTCCCGCACCTTTTAATTGGCCTTTACTTTGCTCCACTAGTGTGTGTTGTATTTTATATCCAGTCATCCCCATTTTATGCGTTTTAGTATGACTAGAACATTGCAATAAATAACTTATTTGTTGCCTCGACACTGCTCCACGGATGCCCAACCTCATATTTTACAGTTCTAAATTAACCCCTTACTACATATCTCCTCAGTAGGTTACCTGTACCTAAAAGTTATCAAACAAAGGCCAGACCTAAAAAAGGGGATACGGAGTTCACAAGTCAGAAGGTAACAATTAAAGCAGTACTAAACCAGGGTTGCAGATACAACGACCCGCTTAGCCACAAAAGAAGCAGCACATCAAAACCTTCCTTTTCATCGAAAGGGGGATTTGATATGACGCAATCGTCCCTTTGTGGAGGCGACACGGTGTTCACACTGTAAAAGCGTACAAGCCAACTTTCGAATTTAAAGACATTTTTTCACGATTACGTTGTTAGAGCTCTGCCGATTGCTTCGGGGAACATGAATAGTCAAAACAGAGTAGTACTGTGGGCGTAGAATTGTTGCTCTACCTCTGCCCAGCTTAACGTCAGTGCAAACTTTGTGAACTCCGTTACTTTTTGAAAAAGTTAGTGAGAACGACGACTTTGGTCGTCTCCTGACGAAATATATAGAAATATATTTCCCCACGAAACTCATTCCTTGCGTTTCCTGGATATGTCACCCCATAAATGCAATGTGCCTTAGACGACTATTCCCCTTAAAATTGTCCGGAATTTGGCAAAGTCTGCATGAACTCATACATGAAGAACGTACTGGAGTTCACAGTTTGACCATTTAAACTGCTCTAGTCAGCCACTGTTGCAGTATTCTTAGGTTTTTAGTGTTGCAATAGGTAATGTAAGTGCTTTCGAGTATCTCGATGGTATAAAACCGTTTTAAAACCATATCACATAGTTGTGAAGGGCCGCGGAATCTAAACGGCCCGTATTTTGAGAATCACCCCTACACATTCGTGCTGAGGTTTTGCCTAGTAGGCAGGCGTAGATACCGACCGCTCCGCACAGCTGTGTGTTGGGCGGGTTTTGCCTACTTTTCTGGCAACAACACTGAGAGCGACCGAGAAGTCCCACCCGTGCGGCCGCGGCCGGCGCGTCGTCTGCTGTCTGAGACCGCTGTCTTTGAGTGTACTTTCATTGGACGCATAATAAATTACCTCATACCACATCCTTGTGAATTTTACTCACCCGTGCCAACCAGTAATGTCAACTGTAAAATTTGTATTACGTAAGTATTGTAATGGTATGTAGTGTATGACAGCATGCCGTTTCTGAGGTAAATGAGGTTTACTGAACAATAGGTGTAGGCTAGACCTCACATTGATCAAATCAGAAATGACAGTCACTCTCAACCTCTACCTATTACCGAGCAGATCACGAAAAAAATGAATTGGTCGTCGTGACAATCGATCAAAAAATTGTTGAGGTAACTAATTGTTTGTTTTCAGAACCAAGTGTCAGAACAAGCTGTTCGGTGCTTGAGCTAACGCATTCGTTCTAAAAACAAACCACGAATTGGCTCCTGCAGCAACGTGCTTCGTTTTAGCGAACAACTCTTGGCTCTGACAACTTAATCTTGGTCCTGACAACAAATTATTAGTTACCTCAACAATTTTTTGATCGATTGTCACGAAAGTAACTAATATTTAGTTCTGACGACCAATTTATTTTTTTCCGTGATAGTGAGGCTGTGTGTTCAAATCTCCAATTTCAAGACGCCAGGATCAACAACTTTCTCAGAGCACAATCTTTTGAACTGCAAAGCTCACATATTTGTAGGGATGATACAGGAGAGGGCACAGAAACAAGCAAGACCGCCCTTCTGCCAAACGGAGTTGCCAGCTCCGCTTCGCTCCACCGGCAACTCCGTTCGGCAGGGGCAGCGGCGCACAGTGCGGCAGAGTCGGAAAAAGACGGTCAGAATTCTAAAGCTCACCCTTGTACGAAAATTGGTACCCGGGGGTTTTGGGGGACGCTGCATCGATTCCCGACATCTGTTACTGTTTGAACCGGTTTGCACCTCCCGGCTCATCCTGGGGTTGTCGTCGGGAACCTCATGGTGTCCACGGTGACGCCCCTTTTGAAAATTGGTACATACCGATTTTTAGTGACGCTAAATCGATTGGTAACGTCCGTCCGCACCGATGGGAGGGGGGGGGGGAGTTTCTTTCCTATTTAGCGATTTTTTGGCCGTCTTCTACAACTTATTGTTCACCTCAGCAATTTTTGGCTTATTTTCGTCAAAAAAGACCTTCCAGCGCCTAAACGGTTAGAGGTAGAGCCAAACGGAATTTTTGACCAAGGGGCTCGACTTTCACTAGTTACTCGTTACAAGAATCTAACAAGCAGGCCCGCCCTTCCGCCAAACGAAGTTGCCAGCTCCGCTTCGCTCCGCCGGCAACTCCGTTCGGCAGGGGCGGGGCCTGCTTGGCCTCCCGGGTGGAACGAACTTGACTTGGTACAATATCGCCGAAGTGTGCTATTCTTTATCTAAAAGTATAAGAAAACTGCTAGTTTTTTCGACAGAATTAACTTTTGAAGGAAGTTTTCGTGTAATTGTCCTCATAAAGTGTACTTTTAGTTAACTTTTTCTTTACTCTAAATCTTCACTCTTAATATGTTAACATCAATGTGTACTTTTAGATAAGTTCGTTCCATCCGGACTGCCGGCGGTGATGGTCGGGCCTGCGGCCCGACCATTTCTGTCACGCGATTTCCTTAAGAACATGATCGACTGATGTAGTGGGCCTTCGGCCCGCTTAAACCCGTCATCTTTGAGTTTGCCCCAAAGACTCGAGAAAGGGATGTAACGGTGAAGACTACAACCCACCCTTCTGCTAAGAAAACGTTTTTTGGGGGGTGGGGGGAGAGTTTCCTTTCCATTTTGCGGGTTTTCGGCCTTTTTCTACAACTTACTGTTCACTATGGCAATTTTAAGCTTATTTTCGTCAAAAAAAAGCCCCTCTAGCGCCTTAACGGTGAGAGATAGAGCAAAACGGACG
>NW_026267257.1:298991-302512 GCF_000697945.3 Frankliniella occidentalis | reverse complement strand
CATAATTTGGCGTGGATCGCATCATAACACACGAAACACATAAATAGCGCATAACTAGGCAAAATATCCAGAAAAATGCAGAATGGACATGTAATTTAGCCCAAACTAACGTGTTTCGAGGATATTCTGGACAATTTTGACACAAAGCGTTTTGAATTTTCCGGCGATGCCGCCACCGGAGCCTTGTTGAACAGACTGCCGCGCATTCTAAGAGGGAGGGGTAGCGGAGAGGGGGGGGGGCGGGCCCGATGCTCGAGCAAAAATTCAGAAAAACGACCATTTTTCTTTTTTTGGGCCGCATAATTGAGCATATTTACGCAATTTTTAGCGCATAATTGCCGCATAATTCGCTCAGAGACGCCACATAAACTAGCTAAATGTACGCCAGACCACGTCTCGCGTAACAGGCTTCGCGATTTCTCACGAAACACTGTTACGCTGCGACGCGCCTGGCGCACATGTAGCTAGGCCTGCGGCGCTAACACCCGAGACGGGTTTATAGGAGTGTACACTGTAATTTGCTTACGAACTATAGGTTCGTAATGCAAACCAAAACGTTCGTAGCTTACGAAGGATTTTGAAGCGTTGTATTACGAACTAATTGTTCGTAAGCTTACGAACAAATAGTTCGTAATGCAAACCGATTGTTCGTAAGACCCGTCTAGCCTTGCAAACAATCGCTCTGCAATACGAACAATTTCTTTGCAATACAAAGAACGAAAATTGTTCGTAACGTTGCAAAGTATTTAGTTCGTAAGCTTTTTACAGTGTATACACAATTTTTCGAAATAAAGTGTTTTTTTACGATTTAATAGACCATTTAGTCATTTTCACCTCATTTTTGTCAAGAAATGCCCTCTAGCACCCAAACGGTACAAGATAGAGCCAAACGGACGAAATTTTCGCCCAAAGGGCTCTGCTGTGATGAGTTACCCCATGGTAAAACAGTTTAAAAAAAACAAAAATCAAAAAGGAAAAGGCATTTTGGGGACCTAAGGTTTTTGCTTATTTCAAAGTCAATTTTTGAGCTAGAATGCTCATCTTCGAACTTGATCTGTCTTTTTATGATACAAAACGACCCTGAAATTCCCAGATCATTCTCGCAATTCTTTCTCGAGTTATCGTGCGGACAGACAAACAGACAAACAGACAAACAGACAAACAGACAAACAGACAAACAGAATGAAACTTTTCCGGTCAGTGGAGTAATGGGCTTCGCTAATCGCTCAGCCAATTACCTCTTTTTAGCACATAATTTCGGGTTATGAAAAACATAAAGTGCACATCCCTAACCCCCATTCACACACTTGGGAGTGGTTGCCAGGATTTGCCGTAGGCGTTTCGTTCTCTAGGAGTGGACCTTAAGATACCCTGAAAATTTCAAGTCTCTAGCACATCTCCTTCTAGTGGAACAGACAGACAGACAGACAGAGACACGAGGTCGTTTGCATAAGCCCGCTGGATAGCTTTTTCAAAGCAGAAGGGCGTGCTAAAACCCCCTGGTCGACCACTAGCAGCATCTTTTATTGAGGGGGCAGCAATTTCGCTGACAGTCGCAGACCTATCCGTTGCAGCACAATCGTGCACACCGAACAGGACTTCATCGTCCAGTTGCAGGCGAAGATGAGCATGTTCTGGAGAATGCGCGCACCGGCGGAAAGTTCACTTTCAGTTGTTTCCCGTCTACACGGGTGTTATTCAAACACTGTGACATTACATTTGAACGACTGTGACTCGTGCCACATTGGTTGGGTTACTATGTCTCGGTGGTCGAAGCGTGACAAGGGTAGTCGAACGATGTAGTTAATCCTCATTATGGACAAGAATGTTCCTTTATATTAAGAGTGTACCGGGTGATTCAGAGAAGAAGCTGGTGCATGCGGGTTTACCACCACAAGAGGCTATGACGCCTTGTACGGACAGAAAGTAGGCAAACCCGCCTGCATCGGCGTTTCCTCTGATCTGCCAGGTACAAAGGTAGCTGGTAGCATTTTAAAAACGACCCGCTACCAGGAACGAACAAGTGGTTGGATGACACACCCGGAAAATCGCGATTTCAACGAGAGGCTTACGCTTTATATCGATGCAGACTTCTCTGTTTCGGTGATTTCAATATTTCCAATATTCCTGACCCCTAGGTATAGGAGTCCGTAACTTATCATATAAGCACCTTATAACGTTTTATTAATCGTTTATGTTAGACCCGATAACCGGTAACGCCTAGCATGACACTTAACAAATACGAAAAGAACATAAAACTTTACATAAAAATAACCGTTATGGAAATAACAAATATTTGTTTGATAAGTGTTAAAGGTTATGTAGTTTTTAGTGCCTTTGCGATACCTGTCACTAAATAAATGAAACTAGCATTTAACGTTGAAGGAATTGGTTACATCTACAACGTTATAGAAATAACAAATTTCTAATCAGTTACGTTACGTATCTAACTTAAAATTTTATTTGCGACTTTGTTTAATTGTTTCACAAACCAATGATGTTTGTTAAACTACGACCCCTGCCCTTCGAAAATATTTCCGAAATATTTCGGAGGTATATCGGACCCCGCAACCATAGTTCTGCAGGGGCGAAAATCCCTTCACAAAAAACTTTTGATAATACTGTACTGTTTAACGCTGGCAGCATATTGTCAGAGCCATAATAAAGGGCCTGTCCCAATTTTGAACAAAATTGGTGCGTAGCCCAAAACTCTAGCTTAGACAGAGCTAACAATGATTACTGTTCAGGTGGGAGTATTTTTGACGCTGCTGAGCTATCCTTCGGGCACGGCTCACTGGATTGCAACGGTTGCAGGGATAGCTGGTCGTTTGTACGTATATATGAGTATATCTGTGATCTTAAGGTGGCCCAAAACGATGGTCGATCTCTCAAGTGATTTACACGGCGGGGGTGGGGGGGACATAACAAATGAAGAGGAAAAGAACCTTTGCAGTTCAATTTTTCTCTAAGCCTACTCGATTACTGGAAGGATTATGATTCCTGGTCGAAAATAAGTTGTACCCCAGAGAGCAATGCAATATCAGACCGATATCGAAACGACGTCCGACATGATAAATTTCTCCGAGGGGTGGATAACTGTGTTCATAAGTGTACACCATTAATTCTGCCCAATTCCAACTAATTCAAACCAATTTAATTTCATCCAACACTATTCAGAAATAATTCTGGCCAATTCAAAAATATTCAACCAATTCAGTCTAATTCAAGACAATTTACATTCAATTCAAGCCAATTCAAGTCACATCATTAAAATAAAATCGCAATAACTCAATCAAAGTCAAAAACAATTCAACCGATTCAGTCCAAATAAAATCCAATTCAAGCCACTTCAATTTCAATTCATAATATGTGTACACGCAATTTAGGAGGTACCTCCCCCTCGAATTTGTCGGTTTTCGCATCAGGTTGATAAAAATGTGGTCCTGAAACTGATATCGTTTTGACATCAGCCTGACATTTCTGTGGCAAATGGGAAGACTGTCGTAAGTCCACTTATGTCA
>NW_026267257.1:298081-298941 GCF_000697945.3 Frankliniella occidentalis | reverse complement strand
CACAAAACGACCCTGAAAATCCCAGGTCGCGAGCTCAATTCGTTCTCGAGTTATCGTGATGACAGACACACACACACACACACACACACACACACACACACTCAGACAGACAGACAGACAGACAGACAGATAGACAGACGCGAAACTTTTTGATCATCACTGGAGTAATAGGCTTCGCTAATCGCTTAGCCAATAACTTTTTGGGCGAATATTTGAACCTTGGATACCCCAATTCACACCCTTAGGGTCGGTTGCCAGGATTTGCCGTAGGCGTTTCGTTCTCTAGGAGTGGACCTTAAGATACCCTGAAAATTTCAAGTCGCTAGCATATCTCCTTCTCGTTGAACAGACACACACACACAGACTGACAAACAGATATACACAAGGTCGTTTGCATAAGCCCGCTGGACAGCTTTTTCAAAGCAGATGGGCGCGCTGAAAAGAGGGGAAATTGCGTCTTGTTTCTCAGCTTGCTTGCAGACTGGTGTGGTCTAATGCAGGTGCAGGAGGGATCGCGCCACACAGCCCGCAGCGCCATGCTGCATGGTCGGGTGTACGAGGTCTCTCGCCTCCTCAATCAGTTGTTTGGACATCTCCTGCCTCACTTCCACACCTTGGGGTTGGTCTTACCCGTGGTAAGTGATGGCAGGTTTCAAGTCTACAACTTTTGTTTTTGTTTTTTTGTGCATTACGGGCCCTGTGCGGTGACATTTTGCACGAGGTAGCGAGGTGAAAAGCATTAAAATAACAGAAGACGCAACAAATACAGAACAAAACTATAATAAATGTATGGGTCCGACGCGGTCCGCCTAGTGAAGGCAACCACTTCTGCCTATTGAACGTGAGAGTTGGAGGGGGGG
>NW_026267257.1:293179-295574 GCF_000697945.3 Frankliniella occidentalis | reverse complement strand
ACACCGGCCAGCCAGATGGTAAGATTGGGAGGGTTCAACTTTGACTTAAAGTCCTCTATAATAAATGGGCGCCAGGTGACAAGTCACCGTCAAAGGTTATGGCTACAGAAGTTACTCAGGTTAACAATAACAATTCAAAGGCTTTAATAATACAAAGACAAACAATATCACAGCGTGAAGAAGTACAAACACTGACTCCAAGTACCTCCAAATTCAGAAACTAACACTCAAACAGGAACTACAAGTTCACAACTTCTCAAAGAAGATAAAGGCTAACAGCCAAACAAATCTTAAACAATTAAAAGACAGAGGACCAGCCTCTAACTAGAGCTAAAAACGCTCCATGAAACTCAAGGTACACAGGCGCTAAATAACCGCCAATCTCAAACGAGGTACAAGTAAGTCCCTCAAACAATCTCAAAATCTCAACTCAAAATGGCTACAATACAAAGCCAGACATTACAGAAAAGTTCTAGTAAAACTAGAGAATTCAGATCATAGACCTCAAATCACAAGGTCATAATAAAAGCAGACACCTCAAAGGCTCTACCAAATTACCGCAGTCAAACTGACTATACGCAGAAATACAAATAAAATATACATGAGTCCGGGAGAAACTCTAGAAGAAAGATGAAGCTGAACAGCAACCTCAAAATCACAGCAAGCGGGAGCAATGGCAAAACCAATCAAACATGAGAGCCATAAACACATGGTAGGGTTATAACATAACCAAGAACCCTGAAACAACAAGAGAACAACAGGACACTCAGTATACCGGACATTTTGACCAGGAATATCAATTCATGTTCTTCTGAGGCATCAATAAATTAACTCACCGATCAGGTGTAAAATAAACACTGGGATCCAGTCAGGAAATCACCACAGTGCACATCGGGTTCATCAAAAAACGTTCCTACAATATCACATTTCCATCAGTTAATCTCTTCCAGAAAATAATGATCAAAATCAATCCATCGCTCAACTCACCAATGCACAAAAGAATGTGAGCCAGCACATAGAAGAAAAACGCTTGGAACATCAAAATAAAACATCACCTGTGGCAAAGCACATGGGAACCGGAGGTTAGGCGGGCCATCCATATATCAACATCAGAAATATTACTTCATAGTAATTGTGGCACTCACCAACTTATCTTCAATTAAAATATAAATGCCCTAAAGCATAAAACTGAACTACAGCAGTTCTCCACTCAAAAGATATCTCCGATGATTAAAGATTAAAAACACATGCTCTCTACTCCCGTCATTCTCACCGGACTGACAACCGGAAACTGACTCTCACTGCTCTCTCTGCTTCCGAGAACGTTCCCGTGACGCCGCGCGCCAAAAGCTCCAGTATGGCAAACTGCGATGGCCGCTTAGCGCGCCAATCTCCAATATGAGAATCCAGTATGGCCGCACTCCGCGCCAAATTCAAATAGTATGAGAAACGTCACGAGGGAAGGGTGGGAAATTCGAACTCGAGCGCACAACCGCGAAGCTTAAAACTGAACCGTTCGGCGCCTCAATTTAAAAACCAACGGTCACCTTAGACTGCGGACAGAGATTTAATAAAATGGAAGGAAAAACCAACCAGTAACGAATAGTGATCGTTACAGCGGGAGGCAATATTTGAGTTTCATCATTGATTTAACGTGACCACAATATGGTCTTTTAACGCTGTACTAGAAGTACGTGATTTGAACTATCGCCACTTTGCACATATACTATTTGAAGTTAAATAAAACCATTGCGACCAAAAAACCTGGCAAATTGGATAAAAAAAATTACAACTTTTAGGAAATTCCAAATGACCCGTATTCTGAGATTCACCCGGGTACCTCTTGCACTACACTAGAAAACTAAAGGAATGAGTAAAAGCTGACGAGTTATTGCCCCCTCGGTGTAAAACCTGGGCTTTCCGTTGCTACAGCGACACTGTGCTTTGCGTCTACGGTCTGTATCTTAGGTGCAGTGCCATTGAAATCTGACTGTATCATCGGAAAACCTCCCCTTGTAAGAACAGCATCTACAGCAACGCCATAAATCGTTCCGCATTAGACTCCAATTTTTATTTGCAGTGTGCGAATCTCCATGTCAGCAACTGTCACGGCAGCGCGCGCGCCCTCGGCCCCGGGTGCTCAAAAGGGATTAAGGGGGCAGACCTGATGGCCAAGGTCCAGTATTGTCAACAAAACTGGGCCATCACCGTCTTAAATAATATTATTGTTAGGAGGGAGGGGGTCAGATGGGTAGCGTAAACCATGGTCACTGAGGCCCAGTATTGTCAACAATACTGACCCAAGGCCCATGATTGTCAAGAATACTGAGCCACGGCCCAGTATTGTCAACAATCCTGGGCAATCACCCTCTTAAATAAGATTACTATTAGGAGG
>NW_026267257.1:287999-293129 GCF_000697945.3 Frankliniella occidentalis | reverse complement strand
GGGGGCAATCAAAACAATAAGTTATTGCTTTTTATGATACAAAATCAAAGTTGCGAATCCCTACCTTTAAAAGGCACTTACAAAGTTAGCTGCCTTTCCACAGGCACTTATGTTTAAGTACTGAATAGGACCTTTCACACCTTTGGCTGGCTAATAACTTCGTATGAGTTCCATTCAGGTTTAATGTCTCTGGAAAGGCACGAAACTTTAGTGCCCCGTGAAAGGCACTTAACTGCGCCCTTGACTTTTGTGCCCCAGGCAAGGTATGTATGTATGGTGCCTTTGTTTTACAATAAAAATTTCACGTACCCACCTCAAACCGTTTTAGAGTTATCGTGAGGACAAGCACACAGACAGACGCAAAACATTTTTAACACTGGAGCAATAGGCTTTGATAATCGCTTAGCAAATAACTAAGAAGAGTTAGGGAAAAATTGCAAACCTTTACGAGGCACCCCTTAGTAGGTTAAGCCGAAAGAACACTTTTGTCCGTCACGAAAACGCTTGGGTGCGGAAAATTGTCCCTGACACATGCGAAAAAATATGGCGTTGGAAATTTTCAAATCGGTCAGCATCCTCTCGATGGGTCCTAAGAACGTTGTCCGATCTCGCAGTGACGCTTCAACATTGTTTGATCTCGCAGGGACGCTTCAACGTTGTTTGATCTCGCAGTGACGCTTCAACACTGTTAGAAAAAATCCTGGGATTTCACGGAGGAACACTCGTGAAAAGTGTTGCCAAAGTCCTTTGGGATTTCCCAAAGAACTCTGTAGATTTCACGTGTCAAGTTTAGCTTTGAAACATATAAACAAATGAAAACTTTCACCTTCAACATCTGTTTAAGTACACAAAAACTAAGAACGGAGTCCTCTGGGAATTTCTAATAGTGCTGGAAAGTGAATCTTCGGGAAATCCCAAGAAATTTTTAACGGTGAACAAAGTCCGATCTCCTTTTGACGTTCTCTGCAGCGCCATCTTCTTTTAATTGCGAGTTGAATAATATTGGCAGTAGAGAAAAGGTAAAAACATCAATGTCGTCCTTATTCTTTTAAGAACACATCGCAATTTTTACTTTTTCTCTACTGCCAATAATATTCAACTCGCAATGGAAAGAAGACGGCGCCGCAGAGAACGTCAAAAGGTGATCGGACTTTGTTGAAGCGTCACTGCGAGATCAAACTTTGTTGAAGCGTCACTGCGAGATCAAACATTGTTGAAGCGTCACTGCGAGATCGGACAACGTTCTTAGGACCCATCGCTCTGCCCGTTTAATACGCTGAAATTATCCTTAGAAGACTAAAGTTTAGGGCTTTGCAAAAATGAACTTCAAATCATTTGTTGTGTGTTCAGAGGGTGCCAATATGATGAAAAGTCATCATAAGGCACCCCAGGGCCCAAATCAGGCTGCGAAAGTTATTACCCCCAGCCTAGCCAAACCACTAATGACGGGGGAAAGACTTAAATAGCGTTTTTTTTTCTGGGGAAACGTTGTACAGCTCTTTGCTCATCATAAGGGAAAGCGTAAGCAATATTTCTCGATGTTGGTGTTGGCTCTGGTTGCGTAAAGCAGCTATAAGACTTTTTTTATATAAAAACAATATCTTGTTCGGACTACATTTTTGGCCTCTCATATGTCCTCAAAGATCCGGGAAACGCCTCAATTCAGCGAAAGCTAGGCAACTCGCAACATGCTCATTGGAGGAGCTCAGCTACTTCTGGGGCTACTTCAGGTGGCATCAAAAGTTAGTCTAAACATCAATTGGTGACCCTCGACCCCATCAGTGGATCCGCGAAGCCTACATTCTCCCTGACTGTAGGCAATCAGCATGGCGCGCAGAAGGCAATTTGAAAGAAGTGTGAAAACTTTAATTTAAGCAACGTTAGAGGAAGAAAGGCTGATGTTCAAAGTCGGTCGTGGATTTGATGCAGGAGTGATATTTAAAAATCCCCGCCGGCCCGATCAATTTCAGGACTAGCCGTAAACGTATGTTATTCTGCGTCGTCTTCAAAGTACCTCTGAAGGTTAGCGGCGACGTATTTTCATTTATTTTTCCGGAAAACCAGACTCGAGCGCCAATAAATTGAAAAAGATCCCGATTATACTCAATAAGCCCTTTCCAATGGTCAATGGTACAGAAGAGTGAGTCGTCGGCTCTGAATCACTGTTCTATACTATTACCGAAAAGACTGTAACGGTGCGACACCGATACTACACCCAACCCTTCTGCTTTGATGAGGAAAATACAAAATAACAATCGCAGTTTTCAGCTTGAATTGTTTTTCAAACAGTTCTAAAACTGGACTTTTTGCCATTGTTTTAAGTATATCGACCTCCGGCTCTGAAACGATTGAAGACACGACATTCCAAGGACTGATTCTGATTCAGAATGTGCTGTTTCGGATGACTTCCTCTGTCATTTTTCGATTTGAGGCCTTATTGTACGCCTTTCTGAACAACGTGGTCATTTTTGGCGTATATTTGTCGAAAAAGCATCTCAAGCGCCCAAACGGTGGAAGATACAGGGTGGGTGATCCGCGCCGTGGTTTTGTTCTGCTTATACTGTACCGCATTCATGCGTGCGGACGGGTTGCATACTCGCACGGGGCCGTAAGGCGCCATGGCGAGCGACGATAGGCAAGCCCGCCCGCACGCGTGAATCCGGTACAGCATAAGCAGAAAAAAACCACGGCGCCGATCACCCACCCTGTATAGGCGAAACGGACAAAATTTCAGAGCAAAGGGTTCTACTTTTACGAGTTCCGAGTTATCCCTTAGGAGATTCTGAAAAATATATTGTTTTGGACTTTTTTGGCCTCCCCCTCTTTCTTTCATGCCCCCTTTCAGCCCCTTTGGTTGCCAGGATTTTCCGTAGACGTTTCGTTTTCTAGACGTGAACCTAAATATACCCTGAAAATTTCAAGTCTCCAGCACATATCCTTCTAGTGGAACAGACAGACACACAGACAGACACGAGGTCGTTTGCATGAGCCCGCTGGATAGCTTTTTCATAGGAGAAGGGTGGGCTAAAAACACATTTTTTACAAAAAACAAATTTGGGGCTGTTAATTTTTTATTTTTATGAAACGTCAATTTTTGAGCTAGAGGGCTATACAGTTCTTGCTTTTTATGATACGATACACACGCGAAACTTTTTGATCACTGGGCTTCGCTAATCGATCAGCCAAAAACGGTTCTGGGAAGAATAGGGTATTCCAGGCTACCTAAAACGGAAGTAGGAAAAGAACAACCTGACTTTTCTGTTTCCGTAATGGCTCTGATTGGTCGAGCTGATCACGTGCCACGACAGCCTTTGAGATATGGGAAATTGTCAGATCAGTTTCGAGCCTCCTCCATATTTAAGAGGTTAGAATCGAACCAAACTGCAATGGTAATTTCTCATACTAAGTAGACGGAAACAGAAATCAGTGAGTTTGTTCTTTTTCACTTCCGTTTTAGATAGCCTTGAACACCCTATTTGTTACGGTTTGGTGCCAGAAAACGGAAAAGGCCGAGGAGTCACTTAAGTATACAACTAGGTGAGTGTACGCCAGGCCAGACTACGTCTCGCGAAACAGGCTTCGCGATATCTTACGAAACACTATTACCTACTCTGCTCCGCACCTGGCATACATCACATCACCTAGGCTAGGCCTGCGGCGCTGGCAGCAGAATCAGAGGAAAGGCACAGTCGTAAATAGGCCTTCGGCCCCAAAAGTCACAAATTTTGTTCCTCGGGGTTTTGTTTTGACGAGTTACCCCACCGGAGACCATCAAATATCTGAGAAAAAACATAAAAATGTTTTGAGGTCATTTTCGTGGCGCCTACACGGTGAAAGATAGAGCCAAACGGATGACATTTTCGCCTAAAGCGCTTGGCTTTGATGAATTAACGTATAGAAACAAGAAACAATACTTTTTTGGGACTTGTGGTTTTTGATTTTTTTTAATCCAATTTTCGATTTAGAATGCTCTTCTTCGAACTCGATTTGTTTTTTTACTTTTTTACGACACCAAACGACCCTGAAAATCCCAGGTAGCTACCTCAATTCTCGAGTTATCGTGATGACGAATAAACAGACACACACATAGACAGACAGACGTAGACGCGAAACTTTTTGATCATCAGTGCTGTAATAGGCTTCGCTCACCGCTTAGCCAACCAGTGAATCAGGTAATGTTCCAAAGGGTCCGGGAAGGACATCGGAAATGAAATCAACATACTCAAAAACTTCCAGTTTCACACATTGGGCCTCCTTCTGGTCTCTTAGTTCTTCTGTGATTCATTGGTCGCTTCCAAGCCCCGCCAGCCTACTGTGCGCAGGCAGCGTTCCCAAATTAACGGTACCCCTTTCAAAATAAAGCGAGGGCAGAGCGAGCACGTAGGCTAGTGCTGCACGAGTGCAGGGAGAATGCGATACAAGAGCACGGAAAACTGTGTCCACCAAAGACAGCCTGGTTCCGCGTAGGCCCACTCAAAACTTAGACGCTTTGTGATCGCATCGTTACTTAGTCTAAGCGTATTTGGGTGATTCTCAGAATACGGGCCATTTGGGAGTTCCTAAAATTTTTATTTTTTTTGTCAAATTTGCTAGGTTTTTGGGTCGCAATGGTCTTATTTACCTTCAAATAAGATACGTGTAAAGTGGCGATAGTTCAAATCACGTACTTTTAGTACAACGTTAAAAGACCATATTGTGGTCACGTTCAATCAATGATAAAACTCAAATATTGCCTCCCGCACCTTTTAATTAGTCTTTTGTTTGCTCCACTAGTGTGTCGTACTCATATTTTACATCCAGTCATCCCCATTTTATGCGTTTTAGTATGACTAGAACATTGCAATAAATAACTTGTTTTTCGCCCCGACACTCCTCCACAGATGCCCAACCTCATAATGTACAGTTCTAAATTAACCCCTTACTACATATTTTCTCATTAAGTCATTACAACGCGTTACCTGTAACTAAAAGTTATTGAACAAAGGTCAGACCTACAAAAGGGGATACGGAGTTCACAAGTCAGAAGGTACTAATTAAAGCATTACTAATCCGGGGTTGCAGATGCAAGGATCCACTTAGCCACAAAAGAAGCAGCACATCAAAACCTTCCTTTTCATCGAAAGGGGGATT
>NW_026267257.1:286502-287255 GCF_000697945.3 Frankliniella occidentalis | reverse complement strand
GGGGGGCACGGCAAAAAAATTATCAGACCGGCGGTTAGTTCATAAAGATCATGTGATTACTTCCTGTCGGACATGGTTCTACCTAGCTTTCCTAAGCTCCCTCGCAAGGGAACCCCACCAATTCCCGATTTTCTTTCTACTTAGGGAAATTGTTGGTTTAAATTTGTCATCGAAGGACACAGCAAAATATTCTGCGTAAATTCAGATTTAGGGGTTATTTTAGGGATATGTTGGGAATAACAGTGTCGTAAGACACTTCTGTGCTACTAGGGGAGTTTCTCAGACGTTCGCTAAAGTCCACCGGAGCTCAAACAACGTATACTAACCTTATGCCATTTTTGGTCGAAATTCATTCATTTTGGGCAACATCTTAACCAGCTGCAATCCTTAAATTTTCTAGCAAAAAACTCGCATTCCATAATTGAAAAAGATAATGTATCATTATGTTTGAGGGAATCTCTGTTCTTTAGTTTCCATTTTCCGACCAGGACTGTCTCAGTGTTTGTGTTTGTGCCCCGGGACAGGTGAGCAGTGCGGAGGTAATGCTCGGGCGCGCGGACGCATTTGCCCTCGCCATGGTGCCTCTAGTCTTCACGTTTTTCGTGTCGCAGTGTGTGGCCGGGCAACGACTCGAAAATTCTAGCGAGGGTGTTGGATGGTCAGCGTACCAGGTAAGGACTCCTGGTGCTAAAAGCAACGTACTTTCAGCTAGTGCTGGGTGATTTTCAGCACAAGATGTCACTTTGCTTCGCC
>NW_026267257.1:282561-285194 GCF_000697945.3 Frankliniella occidentalis | reverse complement strand
GCTCCCTGCCGAACCGAGTTGCCGGTGGAGCGAAGCGGAGCTGGCAACTTGGTTTGGCGGAAGAGCGGGCCCAGCTTGTTTTAACTAGAGAAAATGGTGACGGATTTTACTAATACAAATAACGTTCGGAAAGAAGGAAACGCGCATAATATTAGCTAAACAACGAAGCGTGGCTTACGGTGAACATTTTTTGTCGGCCCTTATTGGATAGAAGGAATTTCAAATTCAAGAGCCGTTCGCCTCGAAAATTTTGGTGAAGATCGGAACGAAAATAACATCGATGTGTTCGCTATAAGCTCTTTTGCGTTTAAATTAAAAGCGACAGGAAGTCTTGGTTTATGGTAATGGGACAGTGTGACGGAACTTACTGTGAGGACACGTCTGACCTTTTGCTGGAGCTAGTATATTCCAAAACGCGTTTGGATACTGAAACCGTGCCACGTTTAGTAAATAGGTGAAGAACGGGAACTCATAGCTATCAGTAGGCATTTTCTAGAAGGAAAGGACACGAAATGGCATCCTGTGCTGGGAATCACCCTGCTACTACACTCTAAATGGCTCAGGACAATCTTCGTACATAGGCTAAACGTGTCTGTGTTCGTCAAAAGAGGATGCAAATTTTGTTTTTAAGTTACATACAAAATAAGGCACTTTCACCTCCGCAAATACAAAGTAATATCTGATAAAGCTGTTCTGAAAGACACATGTAACCTGGGTCTGAAAATGCCTTGCAACTACAGTGGACTTTCGATAACTGTCGCCGCGACAGTTATCGAGGGTACTGTGCGTTCGCTGCTGCCGTGCTCCGCTCTCCCCACTCCTCCGGCAGGCGAGTCGGCGAGCCGCCGGAGCCGGTAGTCAGTCCGCATGGAACGCGCTTTTTTTCTATAGCTATCTCTCTCGCACGCGACAGTTATCGAGGCGACAGTTATCGAGAGTCCACTGTAAGAGTGTACCTCTTAACACCACTCTTTTCGATGCAGGGTCCATGGTTGACCGAGAACAGTGTTTCGAGGCGTGCTCGTCTGCTGGTTATTCAGAGCACTGTTGCACGACCGGCGTCCTTCGGTGTACCAGGGATAATTGTGCTCAACCACGCCTCGTGTCAGGGCGCATTGCGCGTTTGGTTCCAGTACCTGCAGATCCTCCTCAACATAAATGGCCACGCCCATTAGTGTTTCCCAACGTAGATCGCATTCGCGACAAACCGCGGGGAAGTCCCTCCCAAATTGAAGGTCAAAGTAAAATGATGACGGGGTTGTGGTCTTTAACGATACATTTCGACAAGAAGTTACCTTTGATCTCCGTCTGAACTCTCTGCGACGAATCGCCAGTGAGGCTGGCGGATTGGTTTGTTTAAAACGCCCTTTGTGGGCACCCGATGCGAGGCGACGTGTTGGAGCGCTCGCCACGCGTGCCCCGTGGGGCTGCGATGTGAAGTAATGTTAAGGCTTTCAGCTGAGTATCGATACAAGGTAGACGCACGTTAAAACCGTGTGAAGCTGAGCTAAATGTGCGTCTACCTTGGCCTGCGGCGCGCTAAAATTAAAATGTTTTCGCGATTTTGGTTGGCATGCCTGTCCACCTCACATCCCACGTCTCACGTCAGGCGCCTCACTTCACGCCGTCTTCCGGGCGGTCTCCCCTTGCGCTTCCTGACAGAGCTGAGCATTTAAAGTTCAAGTTTAATTTCAAGTTCAAGTTAAGCTCAGCAATAAAACCTTGATCTGCACGTGCAAGGACACTCACTTGATCATACCAAAACACCACGTGGACCACCACCCGGCAAAAACAATGCCTCATTTTTGGAGGAAAAAGGTAAAACTTGAGGGTGTCCCAGATTTCAGGAAAACTCCTCAGATCTCGCCTCACATTTTGAGGAACCTCCTCGAAAAATGAGAAGTGCCATATATTTTGAGGAGACTTCCTCGAAGTCTGAGGAGCTTTCCACAAACCAAGGGAGTTCAAAGTTTTCCCTTTTCCCTCCAAAGATAAGACATTGTTTTTACCGTGCAGGGTCACGCCTTGGACTATCTTGCGTGCATTCTTAGAGACGGCCCAACATGTCCAGACCTGCCTACATGCTCTCTGCTTGCGGGGCCCCTCTAGCAGAGACGCTCCGGTAAATCAGTATCCATCCACCAGCTGAACAGTAAGGAAGGGGAAAGTGGGGCACATTAGTCCGTTTTTTAGCCCGCCCTTGTGCTTTTAAAAAAACTAATTAAAGCGGGCTTATGCAACCGCTCTCGTGGTCGTCCGTCCGTACGTCCGTGTAAGAGGAAGGAGTTGAGATAGAGGTCTACAAATTTCAGGGTATCTTAGAGGTCACTCCTGGACAACGAAACGCGTGGTGCAAATCCTGGAAACCATCTCTAAGGGGGTGAAAGCGGGTAACAAAGAAATAGGATTTGGTCCAAAAAGTAGGAAATCATTTTTTTTATGGTCCCCTAAGGGGTAACTCGTGATAGTAGAGGCCTTTAGGCAAAAAATCAGTCCGTTCGACTCCATCTTGCACCGGTTGGGTGCTAGAGTGCTTTTTAGACGCAAATACGGCGAAAATGACCACGTTGCACATAAAGACGTCCTAGGAGGCGTCCAATTGTAAAATGGAAGAGGAAGTAGCCCCCCCCCCC
>NW_026267257.1:272772-278495 GCF_000697945.3 Frankliniella occidentalis | reverse complement strand
CCACCGCTCTCTGCATCCGCTTTTGTTCTTCTTAGTTCCGGGCAGCGCTCCATTGAAATACCCTATTGTTTTTTGATTTTCATTTGTCAAACCTGCGCGATCACACACACGCGGGCCTCTTTGTTGTCATTCACGTTCTCTCACTTTCCTGGGTTACCTATAAGTCTGTCTCTCTCGCACTGACTAGTGCTGTCGCTATCCGTGACCCCTGCCCTGCATTAGCCTGCTTCACTCTAAATGTAAATGGATAGTTTTCTGCCATGAAATGCAACAGATTCGTCCTCTTTATTCGCACGGACGGATTTAAGCAGCCAATTTTTGGGTACGCATTTTTGCGTTATCTTAATTTTTTTCTGTGCATTTCTTTGTACGAAACCGTCTACTCTTGGGCACAAATTCGTACAAAACGAAACGTAGTTTTTTTTTACATATTTACAAGTAAATACAAGTGTCGTGTACAGTCTAGTGTGGTGTGAGGTGATTTAGGAACCTTATGTGCGTGTGGGCTATGATCGGCGATGGTGAACCTAGACCAGTGTGCGTCATCAAAACGCGTTCACTGTTAAATTTTTTTTATTACATTTTCATACATGCTGTAATGAAAATGTACTAAAAATAATGAAAATAAAAATGTGATGAAAATGTTATGAAACATTTGTAACAGTGTTTCCCACTTGACCTCCCTGTTCACAGGCCACCACTTCTGATCAATCCTGCTTGATATTCACTGTGGACCATAAACGAGTCAGTGTGTTCGAGTGATGTCCAGGATGAAAATTACGTATGGTAAGTACAACCTTTGAAGCGCTTTGAAGCGGAATATGTAAGGGGCGTCATCTCTGACATTCCTTCACACTTACTGCATATCGATCTCATATTTCCGCGAATTCAAGCAATCACTTTTTTTGCACACGTTTCTGCGTGTTCTGCATTCACTTTGGAGGGGTCCTCTACTTCCTTACCTAGTGTACACCCTACACCCGAGTATGTTGAGTAAAGGCGAGTATTTCCCGCATGGAAATACCCAATAATATGACTTGCCGAAGTGTCGAAAAAGTATACTTAAAGGTTACAACAATTATGCAAAAAGTAAGCCAAACGTGCCAGCCAAGTGAAGCAGACACAATCTGCTAGTCAGTGTATAATGCTTAATGTATACTTTCTTGAAGGTGCTCATCATTTTATTATATACACCTAAGTTTCATTTCGAGATATATTATTTCGGTTACAGTAGGGTATTATCAAAATTGCATCTTTTGAGGTAGCCATCTCGAATTTTGGTTTTAGGCATATCTTAACACGGCGAATGTGGGGTGGCGGTGATTTTTAACAAATTTACGATCGTCGTCAGGGGAAGTAATCCACACCTCCCGTGAGAGTAGGCTCTTCTCCACTTTCCCAGTCAATTAGACCGCAAGACCGCCACCCAATGCGCCCAATAGACCGTTCCGACAGTGCGCTTTTTGAGAAGAAAAGAAGAAGTCAGGACCGGAACCAGTACCTAAAACGCGCTTATTTTTGTCATTTGACAGTGCAGTTCAACGTGAATGACCTCGATTAAATCTCTAGTAGCTGTCAATTTTAGTTTTCACTAATTTAACCTATTATTTTAGAACTGTTTCCGGTGGTGATTTTATTAATTCTTCTTTAAACGGGCACTGCCGGAACCATCTATTGGGTCTTTGGCTTTAGGCAACCGTAAATCCGATAGTTTTTCACCAATTTCAACTTCCAGGACGTCAAATGAAAGGTGAAAAAGTCCTCTTTAACATACGACTGGTGCGGTCCCAATCCGACTTCTCTCCATCGAACGGCACGCGCTTCATGTTCAAAAACCGCTCGTAAAATATTTGCGACAAAAATCTCTGTTCAACTTCTCCTGGTGAGCACTGAGGTGTAGTTTTTGGATATGGTATACCAGCACTATTTCTGAGCCTACTCAATTTTTCGGATTGGTGATGCGGACCGTCGTTTGGTTTCTGTGGACAAAATACGAGAAGGCCCCAACTTCGGACACTTTTGAATCGTCCTTCCGTTCCTTCATAAGGTACCAAGCAAAGTTCTATCTATAAGTAAGCACATCATTTGTCGATCCATAGGGCCAAAATTTCGTCGGTTTCCCTCTATCTCTCATAGTTTTTGAGATATAGCATAATTTTAAGTCTTTATAAAACTTTTGCGTTTCTTTAAGAATTTTAGATGCAAGCACTGTTGAAAACGCCTCTTAAAACCCTGTTTCTGAACCAAAAATGTCGTACGAGGGCTTGTTTTCATCGGAAGGACCCGCCCTACCCGCCTGTACATCTAAAACTGTTTTCCGAGCCAGTAACATGAGCGGCAAACGGTTTTGTCCGAAATTAGGAACAGATTGTCCGAAATTAAGAACCTTCTGTTCCTAATTTTGGACAGAACATTTCGGGCTCTTGCAGACAAACAAATTCAGGTATAAAGCTTTGCACTACGGTAAAAGGTAGGGCCAAGGGTCTAGTTTCTTCATTCCCGCGCCGAATTTCGTATCTCTCATATGTCAGGAGTTATCAAGAAAATACGACGAATTTCGTCCGAAATATGGGCCACTCACTATTTCGGCCCTAGAGGTGGATATATTGAAAACAATGGCAAAAAGTCAAGTTTTAAGACTGTTTGACAAACAATATACAATCTACAATCTGCGCAGTGTTTTTTTTTTTTTTAATTTTTCTGAAGCAAAGTAGAAGGGTGGGGTGTAGTCACGGTGTTGCCCCGTTACAGTCTTTTGTTGTCATGTGAAAGGAGCAAATCTCTAGGGCCGCAGGCCCCCTCACCCACCGGAAGTTAGTTTACCCAAATATGCAAAGTGATTTACCGGTCACAATATTTATTTGGTTATGCTCTTTAGTAAAGCGCGAGACTGCAGGCAGGCCAAGCAGGCCCGGCCGCTGCCAAACGGAGTTGCCGGCGCAGCGAAGTGGAGCTGGCAACTGGCAACTCCGTTTGGCGGAAGGTAGAGTCGCCGTTTGGGTCTGAATTCTGGGCCGACGCCGCCCTTTGCGATTTTAGCGCTTGGGCCAGGTTGACCCACCCAAGTCTTTGTTCAGCAGACATATGCGGCCCACGAGCGCATCAGTCGGGTCAGGCAGACCCAGTTCGGGCCGGCTGGACCCACCCGACCCGTGCTGGGTCTGCTGGACCTGCATGGGCCAGACCGGCCCAGCCGACACAGACCTGCATAGTGTCTTCCCCTCAGCCCGCGTCTCCCTGCCCCTCACCCACGATTGACAGCAGACGTCGTAGTGGCGGACGGGTCTACTGTTCTGCCGCCTGACCCAACGAGTAGTATGCTGGGCCAGACGGGCCCGAGCGGGCCCGTCTGACCCGACATCGCCTAGCGCTGGGCCACGCTGGACCCGCGCGGGTCTGACGGACCAGTGTCTAAGACTGCTACTATTTCTACACCAAAAATAATCCGTATATAGAGGCTGGGTCACTCGGGCCGCCCAAACGGCGTCTCTAGCGGAAGGGCGGGCCTGCTTGTTCACATTTGTCTTCACTTTGATAATGTTAAAGGGTCCATTGAATAATGAATTCCGGTAAAGCTAAAATGCAGAAGAATGCGAGGAACAAGAAAACGGAAGTCACCATGCTAAAGCATAGCGATTTCCTTTTCCTTCTCCCCCACATTCTTCTTCATTTCAGCTTTACCGGAATGCTCTATTAACTCTGGGCCAAAGTTGAATAAGAAATGTGCACTCACCAAAAGACAAGCAAAAGTGACGTCGCAATTTCATCTAGGGGCGGCGCCATGATCCTGAGTCGGCGCTGAAGGTTGTCGTGACAGGCCAGTAGATCACATCTCGGAGAGTACGTTACGGCTGCATTAGCACTGCACTAAAGGTAAAACCAACACACGGGCACACGGAGAGGTCCAGGTTCGACTCTTCCACAGACGAACCGGACCCGCAAGGTCAAAAAGGGCGTCCCGATCGGCAGAGGTCACACCAAGGTAGTGCACAGACGAACATCTTTAGCGGCATCGATTTCTCACTTTAGTCGCGGTTATGTGCCGGTCAAACCGATAAATAAGTTGCATTAACACGGACTCAAGGCCCAACGACGGACCGCAGCGACGAGCGACGAGCGACACAGGCACGCGCGTCAGACACGACCGACCGGGACAGCGGTGCGCGCTCAACTGCCGGCTCAGCTGCTTCCTGCGTCCGCCACCGCCGGAGTCTGCCGCTGGTGTCGCCTCGGCGGCCGGACGAGATGGCATCGACAGCGCATTATTCGAAGTGTTTTTCGAAAAATGATAAGGTTTTCTTGCATATTTCACATTATCCACGCTGCCCCCGCCCATGCGTAGGCTGGCCGCGTCCACCACGTTCGTCCAGCGGTCTCAGGCCGCGACCGATCATGCCCGTAAAAGTGGGGGGTTGCATCTGACACATCCATGCGGCGCCCGTCCTGAGCGTGCGTTGTCCCCGGCCCCCACGTCAAACTGACTGGCAGTACGTGCCCGACAAACACGCACTTGCGCCGCGCCCCGCACCACAGCAGGCCGCCGAGGCCCTGATTGGCTCCAAAATGGGTGGCAGATTAGTCCTTGCCATAGGCTCCGTCCGAATAGGCAATTTCACCTGATGCAAACCGGATTCAAAGAAGAACGAGAGTTCTTCCTGAACTGTTTCCTCCTTGCCGCTCATTGGCCGATGCCGACGAAGTTCTCGGACCGCCGACACTGGAGGTCGACCGCACTTGCGGCCAGTTCATGAACTTCGTCGGCGTCAGCCAATCAGAGCAAGGGAGAAAAGGGTTCAGGAAGAACTCTTGTTCTTCTTTGGATCCAGTTTGCGTCAGGTGAAATACCCTATTCTTATCAGTCCGGTTCGTTTCCTTTCCTTTCGTTTCTCTTGTGGGTTTGGGGGTGGGGGGTTGGGGGGAAGAAGACCCCTTCACTTTTCCTCACCCACAAAAGAAACGAAAGGAAACGAAACGAACCGGACTAATGAGAATAGGGTGTCCCAGGCTATCGAAAACGGGAGTGAAAAAGAACAAACTTACCGTTTAATCTGTTTCCTTCTGCTCAGTATGAGAAATTACCATGGTAGTTTACTGTAAAAAAGTCGAGGGGGATTTAACACGAAATAACTTGGGATAGTGCCAAGGTGTCACCTTGTAATATTACCACAATTTGTAATTTTTCAAGATTTGGTAATTTTTTTTACAAGTAACATGTTGTAGAAAGTTTACAAGTTGACTGTGGTAAATTTTTGGCTGAGCGATTAACGAAGCCTATTACTCCACTGATGCTTAAAAAGTTTCGCGTCTGTCTGTCTGTCTGTCTGTCTGTCTGTACGCACGATAACTCGAGAACGAACTGAGCTAGCGACCTGGGATTTTCAGGGTCGTTTTGTATCATAAAAAGACAGATCGAGTTCGAAGAAGAGCATCCTCGCTCAAAAATTGAATTTTTAAAAAATCAAAAACCACAGGTCCCCAAAATGACGTTTTTTAAAAATATTTTTTTAATGTTTCCTAAGGGGTATAACTCATCAAAGTAGAGTTCTACGGGCGAAAATTTCGTCCGTTTGGCTCTATCTTTAACCATTTAGGCGTCACAGGGAGTTTTTGACGAAAATGAGCGAAAAAATGTACAACACTCGATGCTTGGTCGAAGTGGCGGGCCGGAGGCCCTTTGTTTACATTTTTGCGCTACCCGACTCGGGTGTCAGCGCCGCAGGCCT